>NW_015638575.1:420868-422954 GCF_001515625.1 Sinocyclocheilus rhinocerous
ATATATATATATATATACTCTCACCTTCATCTAACAATCGCTCGAGATGGTTGAAAATACCACAGAAGTTTGGCAGACTGCTCATCAGTTTCTTGTCGTTCATGAGCTGCATCAGATAATCAGGAGTCGGCTTCGGCTTCTCCTTCGTTTCCATTTCTCCAACCATGTTTAAAATATACCCCAAAAACCTCAAAATACGTAAAACTTCGGGAAAACACAACAGCCCCCTACAAGAAAAAAAACAACAAAAAAAGCAAAAGGAGGGGTTTAATATATTTTCCCTGTTTTATTCCAAACTACTGCCCCGATGTCGCTACTTTTCAAACACAATGTTGAAACTTTGTATCACCCTTAAAAAAAGACAACTGATGACGCAATTAACGCACCGAATCTGCGCGAAAGTTCTTATTTGTTTGTAGAGTGTTTGCAGTCAAATAACTCCAAAAACTCCCGCATGCCCGCTGAGATTTGTGCGTCTCTCCTCTCCAACAGAGAATATTTTTATCGCCACCAAACCTTTCTTTATCCAGGTTGTTAAAACAGCTTCTTCCCCAGAACTTTCCACTGACCGTCGATGTCGTTCAGAGCGCTTGAATAACGGTTTTAAAACGGGGCAATGTTCACTTGTAGGCTCTCGCGGTGTGGAAACTCCTTTAGTTGCGCCTGATGTTTCTGTGTTCAGAGCTGTACTCTCCCAAAGCTGCCTGTCTGTCACATGATCATGATCAACCCTACTCTGCTCAACATTGCCATCGTGCGAGGTCGCCAATGGGAGGAGAAACCTGCACAATTTGCTTTTCTCCCTCTCTCACGCAGATGCAGACCCTCTCTCACACAAACTTGTACACATATATACTTGTGAGGAGGAGCTCTTCTAGTTGTTCTTATATTAAAGTTAATATTATTTGTACAGACTCTAAATGAGAATGAGAATATGCACACATTCGATTCAAAACTTTATAGTTACTGAAATATAGCCAACTTGTGTTTCAGACTTTCAGCCATTGCAAAACAAATATACACACTCAATAACCCTGAAGCAATGATATGAGGAAAAATAGAAAGTGGGTATTTTTCTGCATTCCAATGCATTACTAAATATTTAAACATGGACTGTCTCACAGATAAGAACCATAGTGAATATCTTGGTCTAACAATCAAGTTTGACTAGGCCGGAGTCTTTGTTTCATAAGCATTGTTACATTTAAACCCAACTTTTAAGCAGGTTTTATTTCTGAAAGTGGCGCAAATGTACAGGCAGGAGTGTGTGAAACATCTCAGCCAAGACTTGAGAAACAGGAGAGAGGGGAATGAAAGGGCTTGGGGGAACAGGAAAAGTTTTCATCAATTCTTGCGGCCCTCCTCCTTCCTCTGTGAAGTGGGCAGCATTCTTATGCAGATGGACACAGACTCTAGCTATTGCTCTCACAACAGCTAAAGGCCAGAGTGAGAGGCCCTCCTGCAGGGAGCGGTTTGATGATGAAATGCTGACCTAGGATCAGATTTGTGCCATGTAACACTTTAAGCAACTATGGTAAGTGCAAGGGGAAAACAGATCCAAAAACAGGAGAAAAAAAAGTTTTCTGCATTCATATTGGGTTCTGCCTCTTTACCTTAGCGTTCCTACTGCCTTTGTGATTGTACTCTGAGCGAGCATGAGGGACAGCATGGGTTAGCATGCTAAACTTTGCACACACAGCAAAACATATTTTCTTAATCAGCAGTAAAAAAAATTTTTTAAGTAAAACTATCCAAAAACATTCAGTAAAGATGAATTTATTTGAGACAAAATATATATAGAATATATAATAAATATTATATAGAATATTTCATATATTAGAATATATTATATAATTTTATATATTATAAAAATATTTTGTAATAATTTTTTTTCTTGTTTTAAGCATCAAGCTAAGAATTCAATAATATAACAGTATTTTCCATCTTGTTTTAAGCATAAATCTAACAAAATTTTGTGATTATGCTTAAAATAGGAATATATATAATTGTTATTTATAATAATAATAATTAAGATTATTTTGAAACAAGACAGAAAATGGCATTGTATAAAGTTTTTTTTTTTTTT
>NW_015638575.1:423490-437449 GCF_001515625.1 Sinocyclocheilus rhinocerous
AGATTCTAGCAATTTCTCTAACAACAACTAAAGGCCAGAGTGAGAGGCCCTCCTGCAGGGAGCGGTTTGATGATGAAATGCTGACCTAGGATCAGATTTGTGCCATGTAACACTTTAAGCAACTATGGTAAGTGCAAGGGGAAAACAGATCCAAAAACAGGAGAAAAAAAAGTTTTCTGCATTCATATTGGGTTCTGCCTCTTTACCTTAGCGTTCCTACTGCCTTTGTGATTGTACTCTGAGCGAGCATGAGGGACAGCATGGGTTAGCATGCTAAACTTTGCACACACAGCAAAACATATTTTCTTAATCAGCAGTAAAAAAATTTTTTTAAGTAAAACTATCCAAAAACATTCAGTAAAGATGAATTTATTTGAGACAAAATATATATAGAATATATAATAAATATTATATAGAATATTTCATATATTAGAATATATTATATAATTTTATATATTATAAAAATATTTTGTAATAATTTTTTTTCTTGTTTTAAGCATCAAGCTAAGAATTCAATAATATAACAGTATTTTCCATCTTGTTTTAAGCATAAATCTAACAAAATTTTGTGATTATGCTTAAAATAGGAATATATATAATTGTTATTTATAATAATAATAATTAAGATTATTTTGAAACAAGACAGAAAATGGCATTGTATAAAGTTTTTTTTTTTTTTTCACAGAGAGGATGTTGCTTCATGTAAAAAAAATATATAATTTTAATGGACAAGATGTTTTACAGATAATATGGGTTGGGACTAAAACATTTACTTATATTTACAAAACTCCAGGAACAAGTTCTTCCCGACAGAGATATCTATACATAACTGATATTTCAGTGGTCAGAATATTCCTCCAGGATGCTGTGCGGCCCTTTCTCCCCTTATTTTTCACTATGGGGAATCAGATGGGTGCTAATTTGTCAGGCTGTGGAGATGAAAGTGAGGATGGTATTAGCCTGGGCATCAAGGGATTGGAATGCAGGTTATTTAGCATGGGAGTCAGACAATCCCCAGGGCCTCCCATCACTACAGCACAACCGCTAAATAAATAGAGAAGTAATTAACAGACTAGTGAGAGAACAGACCGTTTCATTACTGCACCTTCTTCTGATAGCGAGAGAGAATACAGTTCGCTAGACAAAGCCAGTGAGATGTATTGACAAAATAATATGTGAAAGGAATATGAGGGAAAACACACAATAGTCATTTGATTGACACCTCATTAAGATGGATTATTATAGGCTTGGAGCAAAACAGAGAGAATGTATTTAATTTTTTTTTTTTGTGGAAAGCTGAAAAAACTACACAGAGAGCCTATTTTCCCCTAAGCAATAATTTACTGATGGCTGTAATCACTAAATACAACTGAAATGTGCAATTTAATCACTAAACAGAAGTGCAAAAAATGACTATTTTTCAAACAGGTTTTTACTCTCATCTGCCATTGGTTATACAAACAGTGTCCGTTAAATGAGTAAAATAGTATAAATTGTTAACAGCACTTTACCTTTAAATTTGTCATGAAACAGAAGTTGTGATCATCTTTTATTCCCTTTTATGATGTATTTATCTCTGAGTGAAATGGCTTCTGGAACTAAAATAAAATACAGAAAAATGTGTTGAAAATTTACTGACAATCAGGTCATCCAAGATATTGAAGAGTTTGTTTTTTAATTGGAACAGATTTTTAAAATATAGCATTACATCACTTGCTCACCAATGAATCCTCTGCAGTGAATGGATGCCGTCAAAACTAGAGTCAAAACAGCTGATACAAACATCACAATATTCCACAACTCAACTCCAGTCCATCAATTAACATCTTTTGAAGCGAAAAACTATGTGCATGTAATAAAGATATCCATCGTTGAGGTGTTTTAACTTTAATACATCACTTCTGGTCAAATGGTGCTTGATCTATGCATATTTCTCTCCTGATTCAGACGAGATGGCTTTTTCACTGGAGAAAACAATATTATGGATAGAGGACATGTATTTTAGCTCAAATGTTTTTATGATGAATTTGTTTTGTTGTTGCAGCTTTTCACATTACAAGACATTAATTGATGCACTGAAGTCATGTGGATTACTTGTGGATTATTGTGATATTTAAATTATCAGGTTGGACTCTGATGGCACCCATTCACTGCAGAAGATCCATTGGTGAGCAAGTGATGTAATGCTAAATTTCTCCAAATCTGTTCTAATGAAGAAATAGACTCTTAAATGGCCTAAGTAAATTTTCAGCATATTTCCATTTTTGGGTGAACTATTCCTTTAAGAGCACTGTAAGCTGACAAGAAAACCATTTGAAAACGTTATTTTAGTCATAAGACAAATGGCATTGTTGTTAGACACAGGGACCCTCTGCACCTGTTTTGCTTTCATGTGTAGACAGGCTGGCAGCTACTTGCCTCCAGTTGTGTGATTATGTTTAACAATGTTTGTTCACCGTTTGTTTGTGAAGAACTGTATATATTTGCATGTTTGCATGCTGGGAGGAATGTATGCTCATCTAACAATTATGTAATTGTACATAAGCATCCAGTGTCTGTACCCTCTTTAAGAATGCTGTATATCTGGGAATATACATTGTGTATGACAGGTGAATGATGCACGTCTTGCCACTGGGTCTTTGTGTAGTAACAAAGGTTGGTTTGTAGTCTGTGAATACTCTGCAATCCATTGAGTGTATATATCAGTGGAAAACAGAGAATGAACATGCTTTGTTTATGATATTTTTTATGATGAGTATCTGGAGACTACTAAGTGTCTCTCCCACGTCATAGCATACATACCAAAGCCAAGAAGGAGTTAAACAGGCAACTGTATATGCTTTTGCCTTGTGCATGCATGCGGCTCTGTCAACAAGCCAAACAAGCTTTACATTCAGCATGAGGCTTGGGTCAGTTAAAAGGTCAGAGTTCAGTTCCTGCTTAAGCTAAGGCATTCTAACATTCCATTATAGTCTATTGACACAAGTGTCCATGTAAAACAAAAGAATATGGTACACGGACAAGATATTTATCAATTACCGTGAATTCACTGCGTTGTATTTATTGTGTTTTAGATATTGTTTTCAAACACATTTTATATGTAATGTATATACACACTACCATTCAAAGTTTGGGGTCAGTCAGATTTTTTATGTTTTCTAACAGCCTTGATAAGCATACAGTAAAAACAGTAATGTTGTGAAATATTATTACAATTTAAAATAACTTCATATATTTGAAAATGTAATTTATTCCTGTGATGACAAAGCTGAATTTTCAGCAGCAATTACTGTCACTTTTGATCAGTTAAATGCAACCTTTCTGAATAAAAGTATTAATTAAAAAATAACTTACTGATATATAATTTTTGAATGGTAGTGTATTAATAAAAATTGTATATATAATTATTTAAAAATGTGCAAGGTAATTGTGATTAAGTCACATTGGCAAGAAAGTGATTGGCAAAAATGAATGTGTAAACTTACACTGTATGTGACAAGAATTCTGTGAGCTGCTGCCCACATAAATAACACTGCATTTTTATCTCTTTATCCTTATTTAGACCATGCGTCTCATTTCAGAAGGACCGAGACTGTGTCAAGCCCATACAATCTCTTAAATGTGTATTTGAGTCAAATGTTTCATGTTTTCTCTAAAAGACTTTTCATATCATCAAAATCGTTTCTGCATCATTGCAATTCATATGTGGCCAAGCGTTTCAGCAGATATTCTTAAGACCACCTCCAGTGAGGCAACCCACCTTAGCTGTAGATTCAGCTGCCCATCACCTGTCACTCAAAAAAACAACATAAAAAAAACAGTTGGAGGCTCTAACTATTAGGAGACCATGGTGTGCCAAATTTTTTGCTCCATTTGAAGAATAATTGTGACCCTGGACCACAAAACCAGTCATAAAGGTCAATTTTTCAAACTTGAGATTTATACATCATCTGAAAGCTGAATAAATAAGCTTTCCATTGATGTATGATTTGTTAGGGTAGGACAATATTTGGCCAAGATATTGGTTTTGTGGTCCAGGGTCACAATTTTGAATTTTAGTCATCTTGAGATAAGCACAACTTTATTAAAAAGGGAAAGAAGACCTTCAAAAAATGATGACAGTGACATCTAGACTGGGGTTCACAACTGTGGCTCCCTTAAATTGAGAGGATGAATTCTTTCCTCAACCATGTCTATGGAACATTATGAATTTGAGCAACACCAAAGGAAATTTTGTTTGCTCTGTGCTCATTTTAAAGGAAAATATGCAGAATAATGTGACATCAAATTAAACATGATAAAATGTGTTAAACAGACATTTCTTGGCAGCTGAGATCCTAATAAAATTAGCTATAAATAATTATATACTGTGTGTGTGTATATATATATATATATATATATATATATATATATATATGTGTGTGTGTGTGTGTGTGTGTGTGTGCATATTTATGTGGTTTATGAGGACACAAATTTGTATAATGACATGGGTATGACATAGGTATTACAACGAGAAGGTGATTTATGAGGACATTTTCAGTGTGCCCGTAATTCAAAAGGCTTATAAATAATTCAGAATTAGTTTTTTTTTTGAAAATCTAAAAATGCAGAAAGTTTCCTGTAAGGGGTAGGTTTAGGTGTAGGGTTGGTGTAGGGCGACAGAAAACACGGTTTGTACAATATAAAAACCATTACGCCTATTGAGAGTCCCCATAAACCATAAAAACCAACATGTTTGTGTTATGTGTGTGTCAAGGAAACACACTGGACAAACCGGTAAGTTTTCCAAAACAATCCAAAACACTTTATTAATGGAACTGAATGAAATCACAGGCAGCAGAGCAGAGGATATAACAGAGATGGGAGATGAATGGTGAGTAGCCACACACACACACACACACACTTTTAAACAGATTTTTGGACTATTTTTTAACCCAAATTTTTGAAAAGTATAAGTCATATTGGCAAGAAAGTAAATGTAATTTACATAACATTACAATAAAAAAAATGAAAGTACATGTAATTTTCTGATACATCACGTAACCCGGTTATATATTTTTTTTTTTGATGCACGAATTACAAAACTATTATCATCTGATGCCAGGAATGCATTTTAACAACACTGAATAACACAGTGCCACCAAACTCATTTCTCTCCGTGGGTTATATAGCACCCTCCACAACAGCTATTTTAGCTCCATTCCTCCCCCTCATCGCCCCTTTTCATTCTCTCTCCGGTTGTGTTCTTTCTGCACAAAATCACTGGTATTCACTAATAAAGACCTCAGAGACATAATGCAGAAGACATAGCCCCGTTACAGAAATAGATTTATTGCTAATCCATTATGCATAGTGGGTAATGTAACATATCTGATGCGCTGGCTCACAGCGGGAGAAGAAAGAGGGTTTAAGTGCATCAAACATTAGGTTGGAAAACTGGAGAGCAGGGGAAGCCACAGGCATCACAACATGCCACCCTGCAAGTACTGTAGATGGGCAGTCATGGCCTCCAACCACACTTCCATTGCTGCCACTTCATTTCTTCTTCTTTTCCTCTCAATGAATTGGAAAGTTCGCTCAAGGCAAAGAGATGCCCTGAGGTGACTCTTGAAACCACATGCAGCCACTAAATGCTAATAGGCAAGGAATGATGCCAGACAGTATGGAAATGGACGTACTGGTGTGAGGCTGTGCAGGGATGATGCGATTCAATAAAAAAAAATACATCGTTTCGCATTTGTGTGTCTTTCCTTTTTTTAATTTATTTAAATAAGGACAATGTACATTAATCAGCATTCAAATTCATCTCGGCAGTCCCTTTGTTTGATGTTATTAGGCAGAAAACGAAAGGAAATAGCCCAAAAACTTCAATAGAGATAAACAGCATATATACAGCTCAGTTAAATATAATTAAGTAGCACATATATAATACTAAGATAATAAAAGCATAATATAAATGAGAAAAGGCACAACCCCAGCTTCACATGGATTTAAAAGCCTCAAACAGGATGTTCTTTTATTTATACAACTCATATTACAGGTTCTCTGAAAAACTCAATTCTGGTTGGTCAGTTACGCATTCAGCGGTCAGAAGTGCAACAGTCGGGTTCCAGAAATAAAAATTCCATTCATTTTCTCCATAGGAAAACTGATTTTTAAACCCTTAAAGGGGACATCGGATGACCATTTTCCACAAGTTGGTATGATTCTTTAGGGTCTTCATAAAATGTCTGGAACATACTTTGGTTAAAATTCTTCAATAGTTGTGTAAAACAACACAGTTTTTACCATGTCAAAAACAGCTCTGTTCACAGCAACACGTTTCGTGCAATGCTCAAGTCTCTTTAAATGATAATGAGCTACTGCTCACCCCACCCCTCTCTTCCGTGGGGCGTGTCGATACAAGACATGAGAACTGCTGCCTTGGACTCCGTATATGGCTCGGAGGTGGTCTTATTCAAATAGCTAGCTAAATACCTAGAAACCGGCTGCAAATTGAAACAGCTCGCTGGATGACACAGTTTCAGACTCAGACAGCCCATAACAAACTGGCTGCATGTTTTCTTTTCAGTTTTCCTGAGCTGGCAGACACAACAGAAACTTAACTAAATGCAAAAAAGCTAAAAAAGTGAAAATTTCATCCGATGTCCCCTTTACAGACAGATATACTGTGAGCTCCGGGGTTGTTAATCGATGGCATGCTTTTGTTGTTCCATCAGTTCACATTATTACCTACTTGTTGAATCAGTTCGCACAACCTATTTTCAAAGAATCGTGTTTAACAGTGGAATTCACGGTGAAAAACTACATTACCCATGATTCTGAAGAGAAAATTCCACCAATTAGGTGAGAAAATCGCACCAAAAGATCTCTGCAGCAAACGTCCACTCACTGCCATAAAACAACGTGAATGACATAATTGAGTCAGTCTCCCTACACTCTCAAACTATGATCTCGATTATGTCATTCGCAATGCTTCATGGAACTGTAGTTCTTTTCCTCATTAAAGCCATTAAGTACCAGTTTTGTTCACAGTAATGGACTATTTTTTTGTTGAAAGATGTAAGTTGAAAATAATATTCTTTCATGGCTGCGTGTTTATTTATTTCCATTGTAAGGAACAATTTTTAGTGAAAGCTTTAAGATGCATATTTATTTGGTGAGTAGCTATGTATCAAGCATTCCATGTGGGTTTATTTTGCAATAGTGACCAGCTAACTGTACTGTATCCCTTATTTTAAAAAAACGAACCTCTCTGTCTGGTCCACTTTGTATATTTTATGGTTCTTTAAACAATCACTTTCACCACTTTATTATCCTTTTAATCAGGCACAAAGTTTGTTTGTTTTTTTACTTAGGTTTTAGTGAATATGAAATGAAATGCTAAACATGAAAATGGCATTTAGATGCTTTTAGGCAACTGAAACCTCATTGACTCATATGATGTTGACTGCAGTGGTTAACTTTACAAGAGAGGACATCCACTAAAGCGTAGCCAGCATCATAACAATTACGGTTGATTTATGGGCAACAGAGGGAGATCAATATGCTCTAGTTGACACCTTGGGCACCGGGCCTGGGGGTGGGGGTGGGTTGAATGCTATAGATAGGTCTTTGTAAAGCCCTTCACATCACCACCTTACCTCCGCTGCATGTCGCACATGCCCCAAGGTCCTGGTGTCCTTGTCACAAATCCAAATGAGAGACAGATGGCTGTTAATGGGGGGCTGGGAGGGTGTGACAGCTATGGCCGACCAAGATATGTGTCAGAGACAGGCATGATTACAGGAATCTATGGCTTGTTTTTCCACTGGTTGATCCAAGCAGATATAACACAGATTCAGGGAGAGATAGAGTCATCCATAGTCTCTCTTTGGACTGAGAAAGTCCAGAGAGTTCATCTGCGATATCTCTGTCTTTCACACTGATGATAGATACATGATCAACGGATGTGATTAAGTCAGATATCTATTCCTGAGCTTGGTTCAGTTCCAAAATTCAAATCAGTGAGGGTTTGAAGGACAGAAAGTCTGCGGTTCATTGTTTTTAGAAGCTAAACAGAGGAGTGACTTCATAAATCGAGCTAGCAGCCTCTGTGATGACATCACCACAGCTGCCTACGGATTGATCTGTCAGTTCAAATCATCCATCACACTGTACCAGATGAACAACATCTGAAAATCATATGACTGCATCAGAAAATACTGATGAAATATTTTGAAAGACTTATGATTTAGAATACAAGATCTAAAAGCAGGTCTTAAAGGGATAGTTCACCGCCCCAAAAAATTGAAAATTCTGTCATCATTTATTCATCCTCATGTTTTCTAAACCTTCATCTATCCCACTAATGATGGCACACTTCATATATCCAAATCTTCTACTCTGGAACTCTGCTGATAAAGAAAAGTTGCATAGATCTAAAACCCCACCAACTGTAACTGTGAGCCACCTGAAAAATCTTTACACACAAAGAATGATAAGATTGTGTCAAAAGTTTAGTTCTGTAACAGCGCATGAGCTAAAAGAGGCGCACATGTTATTTGGTTGTGTGTAGATTTGTTCAGAGAGACTTTGAGTGACTAGAGCGAAATTTCTCAGTGTGGAGCAACTGACTCTCAAGAGTTATAAAACAGACTTGGAGGGTTTGAAACGGATCCAGTTCAGACTGTTTCCTCCAGCGACCTACATTAAAAGCAAACATCGAAAATAAAAAACACATTTTATAGCTTCATTTGAAACAGTTGTCATCTCTGTTGGCCTGCACAGTAAGTTCAAAATGGCATTCACTACAAAAATAAAATAAAAATAACAATAATATTTGTTTACATGACACATTGGGGAATCATGTGAGACATGATCATGAAGTAAAAACAATCAATTTTAGAGACCTTTTTTTTCAGCAGTTACAGAACTTGTACTGTCTAAGTGAGTATTAATACAGTGTGTGGTAAAATGTATATTCTCTGACGCCAATAAAATTAAATGTGTCATCTAATAGGATAAAGATGACATTTCTTTCACTCTATAGAAGGAAATGTGCTGTGTTTATCTTTACGCACCTGGAATTGTCTTCAAAGTTGTCCAGTTTAGGAACAAAAGAAACTGGATGAGCTCAATGCATTCTTGGCAAATGCTCTTTTCTCTCTCTCTCAGGAATGGGGTGTTGCACATTACACACACATGTTGAAGGAAATATCTCTAGGTTCCACTACGTCATTGCCATCTGCCGAAATCAGATTCTCTCCACTCTGCTCTCACTCAGTTTACATTTAATGCCAGCGCACAAAACAACAGAGTATGGAGATTGCAGCACAGCCCAAGGCATAACATGTTTAGTTTCACCACATCCTAAAATGCTGGGTGGGGAAGTACTGTATGTTTATGATTGCTTCAACTGTACTTTATAATGAAAAGCAGATGGTACAGTGTACTATACTACTATATCACTGCATCAAAAGAATTGAAGAAAATTCAATTGAAGAGAAACAAGAGTAGACAGACAGTAAAAAGAAGTTCAGTAATTAAATCAATCATAAATAGTACTTTATAAACAGCGGAACATAGCGACTCGTAAATACTGTCTCAAGATATATAAGCGCAGACATCTGATATACTGATATTACATTTGGACCAGACACTAAAAGAGGAAGTGCTCACACAAGTAGGAGGAAATGGAAGAACTGGGAACTGTGTGTAGATAATGAATAAGACATGATGGAACTCATGGGATTTGAAAGACTGATAGTCCATCTGAATTTGCTTTACTTCTGAGAGCAAATTTTATTGAAAGATTTAAGACCGCTCTTCGCCTCTGTGACACGCATCCCCTAGGTCATTAATGTCTGATTCGCTGTGACTAAAAGAGTTCTTGAAAAGCCTTAAGTGTGGTTTTATAAGGAATAATTATCCACAGAGTTGCTGGCATTTGTTTTGAAGACCGGGTTAAACTGATCACAAGTGACAGTAAAGACTTACTGTATGCATTGTTACAAAAATTCTGTTTCAAATGAATGCCGTTCTTTTGAACTTGCTATTCATCAAAGAATGGTAGAAAAAAAAACAGACAAATCCATTTAAAATAAACAATTAAATAAATATGACAAAAACTTCAAATTTGGCTATTGTGCCACATACTTGGATAACTGTTTATTCTCAATTAATTATGGCTGGTCTGACACAATCAATGAGACACAATCGGTATTACTCTTTGAAAACACCATTAACAAGTTATCAAATATTTTGGGTGTTTGACCAATTAGGAAAAGGAACCAATTCTGTTACAGCTCAGATAAAGGAAACAACTTTCATTGGGGGCAAATAAAATTAAAAATAAAAATATCTCAAGTGTTCAAAAACAACCAAACCCCTCAGCAAGGTCAAACAAAGAATTGCATTTTCATTTCATCATGAGGGGTTAGTTGTCAGCAACTCAGATGTAATGCCCAACCTTTAGAAAGACATGAGTCATAGAACTCAGAATCTTCCAAAGAGCAAATGTCACAGCCCACTGTAATTCAGACTTGGCTCATTTATGCTGCACAGTGTTCTGTCAGTCCGTTATACTGAGAACCTCTCGTTCCAGAGCTTGTTACTGGATACTGTGAATGCTCACATAGTTCACACAAGCAGACTTCCTCATTGTGAAGTTCCCGTTTATATTAAAACTCTGACCATAAATTGTGATCTGCCTTGAAAACGAACTGTTACATGCCAACAACTGTCGCATGATTTTTAGTATTTTGGTCATTTTCAGAGGCATTCCTTTCAAGCACACTGTGTTCAGATGGAATATGGCCAATTCTGTAAGCAACCTCTGTGCTAAAACTTGAAAAGACATTGGAAAAAGGTTAAATGGGGCTTGATTTAATAAACCGGTTCATTTTTAATCCCAGCTTTCTTTTTATGGTAATTCAGTGCATGCCGAAGCAGTTTAGAATTTTTCGGTATTGACATGCTAATGCTGCGCTAACATATATGTGGCCATGTTTTTACATGAGTGTGTCCATGCACTGCCCTGCCTTTGTCCAGTCTAACTCAATGTGTCTCATTGAGTCCAAATGTGTACTTCTATTGTGGCCTCTAAGACAAATATGTAGCATCGTGAATGCTTGTCCAGGCCACCCTCCACCCCCAGTCCAGGCGACCCAGCACATAGCACTGGTTCACAAACAATCAAGTGTCCATTGACCAGCCAAGGACAACAGTGGTCTTATGTACTCGATGGGCGTTTGGACGTACAAGGAGCGTTAGTGTGGTGACATGGTTTGTCATCGCCAGCTGGTATGGTGGGCATGTGAGGGCGATTTTATGTTGGTTATTTTTTTTTATTTTATCTAATTATATATTTATATTATAAATATTATATACATTAAATATTGATATATTTAGATATTTAAGGTTAATAAATATATATTTGTATCTGGCATCACATAAATCTTCCACTTTTAAAGAAAATAGAATTTTATTCATCAAGGACACATTAAATTGATCAAAAGTGAATACATTTATAATGTTACAAGATTTCTGTTTTAAATAAATGCTATTCTTTTGAACTTGATATTCATTAAGGAATCCTGAATAAATGTATAGTTTCCACAATTTTTTGAACATTCTTAAATGAAGAATGATTTGTGAAGGATCATGTCACTGAAGATTGGAGGCTTTGCCATCAAAGGAATCATTTACATTTAAAACATTTTGATGAATATATAGAAATAGAAAACAGCTATTTTAAATTGTAATAATATTTTACAATATTAATGTTTTTTTGTCTTTAGGATGAGCATAAGAGACTTCTTTCAAAAACCATACCTACTTTTGAACGGTAGAGTTTATGACATAAATTCAAAGAAATTTGAGTAGAATATAACATATAGGCCTACCGTTTTGAAATAAGCAGGAAGTGTTTTAAAAGTATTACACTTT
This sequence comes from Sinocyclocheilus rhinocerous, assembly GCF_001515625.1. NCBI lineage: Eukaryota > Metazoa > Chordata > Actinopteri > Cypriniformes > Cyprinidae > Sinocyclocheilus > Sinocyclocheilus rhinocerous. The sequence continues at coordinate 435,419 of NW_015638575.1, forward strand.
ATAATGCATTACATACAGTCACAGTCCTTCCTCGACAACATGTGCATCATACTAAACAGGCCAGTTTGGATCAATATTTTCTGTTAATGTTCTATACTCTATAATCTTTTTATTTTTATTGTCTTCAGAATAAGCACACTTTTATTCCCCTTCCACATCAGCTCTCAAAACTCTCAAATGATCAAAAGGAAACTTGAGAAAATTGATTTTCAGATAATGTTGTGTTGTTACTGCTTGAGATTGTCCTTCAGAGACGAGTGTGACGGAGACTGTCATTGAGCTCTATACAGTAACGCACACACAAACATATACACACACTTCTAAAACAGCCTTTACCAAAGATATATTTTACAACAATGGAGAATATGTTCCTCTATATTTTATTGACAGTTACATTTGCCTCTTACTGAATTTCACATCACTACACAATGCCTTAAAACAGTGGTAATTTGCTATAAAGTTTCCAGGTTTCTTTTCTTTTTTTGCTCCTTGCTTGTTCTAATTGGATTTTTTTTTTTTATCTAATGGAATGTTTTGAGCATCTGTAGAATGCATTAAATTACCACTTGATGAAAATTTCAGAATTGTCCATGTGAAGATTGGAACTCTAGAAATAAATGCTAAGTCACTAACAACACAAATTAATGTTTATTATGAAATAAAATTAAATACAAAGTTCTGTCATGAAACTCAAGATGGCGCAGGCCAACAGATTCTGTGATATAATCACATTCATTATTCAGGCATAGCAGATTGCTTTCTTTTCACATCAGCAGACAATGAGTTTGCTGCTCAAACTTGGCTAGTGCTTGCTGTAGTAGTTGCAGTGCACTTCAGAAACCCTCCACCTTCCCCAGCTCCACCTGTATAGATCTGCTATGGGGTGATGTCATGTACAGTATGTTATATAAGGGAGTTATTTCATGTTATATATGCAGCAGTATTTCTTACATGCTCACAGCAGCATGTCTGTGGTGCATAGCAGACAGGGGCGGTTCTGGGGGGGGGGTCAGTGCCCCCCTGCCAACGAGCTTGGCCCCCCCTTTGGCCCCCCCTAAATTTGGAATCATATCACACCAAACAATTTTGGGTGAAATGCACAGTTTGTCCTTTTTATGCATATAAAAAAAGAAAAACATCACCAGCAGCTAAATTCAAATCTGCGTTCGCTGGCTGGCACAGAGCCAGAGACACGCACGTTTTTAAAGCACTGCGCATTATAACCAATCCCATACTATTATGTTGAGTTTATGAATACAAAGACCAATCAGAGGCGTTCAGATGAGTCACCGCTGAAACACGCTGTTTTGTCACTGGCTGGCTGACTGAAATCTCTGGCTAATTATCTCATCAGAAACAAAGTGAAGATGTACGAATGTAAGATATTAATTTCTACAGTGTAAACAGCTTTAGAGATTATGGGAGTTTTTGAGAGTGCTTGAATTCGCTGGACTGAAGAAGAAAATGTTCTTTGATAGTGTAAACGTTCTTTGCTCTCTTTTTGTACAATGAAAGTGTTATAGGCTAATTAGTAACTTACTATGTTTTTATTAACTTCACATTAAATACAAAGTCAGTCGTATTAAATATATTTAATGGTATGACACTATATCTGGTACTTAAGTAAAAAGACGAATTTTTATGCAAAGTTAATAGATTAATACTATTAGGCTACTTTACTGGAGAACTAACATAATCTATAAAGGTGCAAAATGCATTTACTTGCACATATTTGAGAATCGAGATATTTCATGATATATTTTGGGAATATTAAAAAAAATAAAAAATAAAACCCTTCTGAATAAAACATGGTTATATGTAATGGTTTTACTGGTTATAATGGGACTTGTATCGGTTTTACTGGAAACTGTAATGGACCCTGTTGGTCTCTAGTGGTAATAGGTTGCCTTCTATTGGTGGCTTGTTAAAACCAATAAATCCTAATGGAATATGTCCCAAAACACACTACAGAAAACCATTTTTAATGTTTTTAATTGATTAAAATTAATGTTTTTTGATGTTGATATCATT
>NW_015638575.1:437561-440932 GCF_001515625.1 Sinocyclocheilus rhinocerous
ATTGTTATAGATTACATCTAGATTGCAGCGATACATGACATGGTGAAAAATTACTGAATGAATAATAGGCTGCTTAAAGTAGTTTAAGATGAATTTTAAAATTGTGTCCCCTAAAAGCACAAGTGGCCCCTGTCTGGCCCCCCCAGTTACTGTGGTCTAGAACCGCCCCTGGTAGCAGATCTATTCCACCAAGACCAAACAAATTAACATTGCAATGTATATTACCATGCTATACTCCCAGAGAGTTGTCATGACAGAAATAAACTGTTTATTCAATTTTCTATGTATTGTTGGGTGACTAAATAACACAATGCAACTTGGCCCTGCATCTAACTAAATAAATTACTAAAATATTTAGTAGTTCTTAATACTCTAAAATGCTGATATAGACCCAGAAACGTTTTAACAGCCATTGTGGATTATAAAACCATTTTGATATAAATAGTCTTCCTTCGATGCTGTTTTGTCTCCCCCGAGAAAGCTGTTGTCTTTTACCCTTTGTCTAACACTTCTCCTTCTCACCTTAATCCATTATACACAAATATAAATAGTTTCCTTGGCAAACTAATATATGATATGTCTGGAGGAGTCAGACTTATAGCTTGTCATTGTGAATGATTGATTGATGGTGCTATGAGAATGAGTCAAAAGCTGATGTTTGTTTAAAGGTTTAGGTGAAATAAATTAAACTCTTCTTTCTATTGTCATCTAGAATCAGTTTACAAATCCCAAAAGCATGCTAAAAGAATGAGTGTCTTGTCTAGCTTTCATTCAGGTAATCTGGTTTTGGCACTAACATCGGATTTGAGGTTGAAGGTGAATTACCCTCTAACGTTTCTTTCTCTCTGCTCTATCTGGATAGACTGATGACAGACTAAACAATATTTGTTTTTCTCTGCATGTCACTTCTTTCTCCCAGGCCCTAGTGAAAAAGACAGACTGGCATGAAAGTGTTAAATAAAGCTTTTAACAGATAATTATGGGTTAAATACAATTCAGCATTAGGGGTATATTGCCACAGAAATATTTTTTATGTTTGCTTTACAGTATGTTTATTAGTTTAAATATGTATATGTATAGACTGATGGCCGACTGAACAATAGTTGTTTTAGTAAACAAATTATGAAGATTCACTATAAATGTAAAAAATGAATGAATGAATGAAAATTACGCAAAATTACTGTCTATAGATGCTGAACTTCCTTTGAACCTGAAGTATTCCTTTAAGGAAGAACTTTGAATCAGAACAGGAGAGATGTGATGAGATGGGTTTTTGGAAGCAAAAATGAAAGTCTCCATCAACTTACCTTGAATATAGATTACCACTATCAAAACTGAATTATACCTTTAAGCTCTGCTGCCAACTGCCCCTGCAAAGCTGTGCAGAGAACAAAAAGACCCAACATCTACTCACAATGAAGCCTTACTTCAGCATAACTTGACACACTAATGGCTCCAAGGCTGAATAAAGACAACCCGAGCCCATAAGAGCCTTTCACCTTCTCTGCAGGGCAGTCAGACTGAAAATATATATAAAAAAACTTGCCAGGAAAGTAAAAAAAAAAAAAAAGTGGGTAGAGTCGCCTGTGGTATAAACTATAAATGCTACCATGGCCTCATGACAGACCCCCAGTCATCAGAGCTTAGCTGGCGGCCATGTTATAAATCACAAAATGAAGTCTTTCCCTACAGACTTTCACCATCTTTGCTGTTTAATCCTGATCTCAGAGGGGCAACAGCCAGCAGTATAATTAAATAGTGGTGTATAAAGTACCTGAAAGCCATACTAAAGTAAAAGTACAGATATCTTACCAGAAAATGACTACTGATATTTGAAATTATTTAAAACATGAAAAAAATAGTCGAAATGTGAAATTAAAACCGCCAGTAGGTGACAGCAAGTGACTGTTAAAGGCAGGGTATGTGATTTTTTAAAAACACTTTAGAAAATTGATTCGTGCCGAATAGCAAAACAAACTTGTAGCCAATCAGCAATAAGGGGCGTGTCTACTCGTGATGTGGAGGAGAGAGCTTTCAGTGCATGGGACGGACATTAGCCGAGCCGCGCGACAGAAAGATAGAGATGGCGGATAAAAAACAAATGGAACTATTTTCGTTGGCAAAATTAAGCAAAAACCAGCAATATTATGTCTAAAATGTAAGTCACTTATTGCTTTACTGAACTTGTATAAATGTATTATTAAATGTGTTATCATGCTGATATCTGCAGAAAAACTATACTTTTTGCGTGATAATAGATTAAGTTAACTATATTAAATTATATAAATATAAAAAGCATAAAGAATCATTTTTGCCGTCTACAATTTAGAATGCCTGGAATTTTGAGTTTTAATAGACTAATAAATTAATGTGCGTGCACTCTGGTGATATAGCCTACCTGATAATATCAGATCGCACATCATTACAACAACACTTACCATATTATCGCAGAAAATATACTGTATATCACACACCCCAGACTCGACTTGAGTGGAAAATGAAATCATCCGTGGTTGTGCGCGCACTTGTTTGCACATGAGGTGTTTTTAGGAGTCTAACTTGCAGAGGCCAGACCACTGATTCGTCAAACCTGCTTTCCTGCAGTCCGTGTTCTTCTGACTTCTGACTATTTTGTAGTAAGTAGGCTAACGAATATGCTTCGGGGAAATGTATTGTAGTAAAAGTATACATTTTAATTAGGAAATGTAGTGGAGTAAAAGAATAAAAGTTGGCTGAAATATAAAAACTCAAGTAAAGTACAGATACTCCCAAAAAATACTTCGTTACATTACACCACTGTAATTAAAGACAAAACACTCTCCTCTAGCCACACAGTTTAACCTGCCCTGCAACAATGAAACTACACCTACAAAGAGCCTCTCGTTCTTTACTTCAATGCATCCGTCTATCTCTCCCTTTCTCGGTCCCCTGAGTGTTTTTGTCATTCGCGGTATCTTTGCAGGCATTTATCTCCGGGTCACGTAGAATGAGAGCAACCCTGGACTCAGGCCAAGCATAGAGCACAGAGGGGTGAGAGATACGTCTGGGGTCACGACTGCAGTATTTGATCATGATGAGATTATTCAGCTTTTTATCCATGGGTATACTGTTAAAATCGGATTATATGTGATAGATATTTTTGTTGAGAAATTATTGGGGTTGCATAGTTCACATGGGTGTTGCTTGTCTTTATTCTGACAGAATAGAGTCTCTGTCAATATGTGTCATGCCAGTAAATGCTGCCCCCATGAGGAAGATTATGTTAATGTCTCATTAATTTCTCATAAGACATTCATTTCATTCATTTTAATAAGGTACACTGCTTTAAAAAAAAAAAAAAAAAAAAGTAAAAAAAAAAAGAATTTAATAAA
>NW_015638575.1:441130-443116 GCF_001515625.1 Sinocyclocheilus rhinocerous
ATAAGGTACACTTCTTTAAAAAAAAAAAAAAAAAAAAGTTATACAAATAAGTACTTAGTAAAAATATGTTGAAAATCATGTACACTCACACTTTATGAATACTCTAGTCATATAAAAGCCTAATAAAAACTAAATTATTGTACATCAAGTCGGTCACCTCATTGGAGCAAACATCTAGAGATGTTTGCTTGAGACCAGTCAAATACTTGCTTTATCTTGGTGACATTCCTGTTTATATTTGTTTACATGCTTTCGCTTGTGAAACAAATAAATTGTGGTTGACTGTATGTGTGTGTGTGTGTGTGTGTGTGTGTGTGTACGGTGAATATTTCTCAGGATAGGTCTCTGTTTCTGAGAGGCAATTTTTGCATAAGCACATACTTTTAAAAAGACTAAAACATATTGCAATTAATCAACTGTTTATAACTACAACATATAAAACAGCTGTGACATCCTGCTTCAACCTGACATTTATGAGAAATACTGCTCACCTGAGGACAGCCTTCAACCTTTTTTGAATGTATCCTAGTGTGATGTTATCATATTCACTTGCTACTCAATATAGCAAAAATATGATGATACTGGAACAAAATTAAAAAAGTAAGAAACCTTCGAACTAAGTGATTTACTAGTTTTTAATAAAAATTTTAAAAAATCACTGCTAGAGGAGACACACCAGTTGATTAATTGGACATCTGTCTCAAAACCTTACAGTTATTGAACATTGCCCATTACAACTTAACTGAGTCAACCAGCCCCAACTCCCCTGTTTGTGAATGCCAAGTCCACCATGATTTACTGAATATTTCAATTTTTTGAGGCAGTTATACTGTGAAGTGTTTTACTTAAAACCAGAATATAAAATAAAGCTGCTACAATGATTTGACACTTATGTGACACTTACCAAGAAATGTCCACTCTGTTAAAATAATGCTAGCTCACTACTCTATTTGAGCAAGTGAAGACAGGTAAACACAAAGCACTGCCCTCTACTGGTGACAAGTGGGAAACATCCACATCCAGACTTCAACATCCACCTAGATAAACCACAGGCTGCTGACTTCATTTTACCTCAATCGCGTGTCTACTACAGCTACTCACAAATCAACCAATTGGACCTTATCTACACATGCTACTGATCAACTGACAACACTTTAGTTACACCGTTGCACACCTCAGGCAACTTCCTCATCACTTCTAAACTCACACTGACTCCAGACACAACACACACTCCTCCGCAGTTCACCTTTTGGCGTAACCTACGCTCGCTCTCTCCCACTCGCCTATCCTCTATGGTTTCATCCTCACTTCCTCCACCCTCTCAGTTTTCCGCACTGGACACAAACACTACTACTGACATGTTTTGCTCCACTCTAACATCTTGCTTAGACAACTTTTGCCCCCTTTCATCCAGAGCAGCACGCACCACCTCCTCTGCCCCCTGGCTGTCTGATGTTCTCTGGGAACATTGCTCTAGATTCAGGGCTGCAGAGAGGAAGTGGCGCAAATCAAAAAACTCTACTGACCTTAGTGTATATCAGTCACTCCTCTCCTCCTTCTCTGCAAGTGTCTCCACTGCTAAAACAACATACTACCACAACAAAATTAACAACTGTTCTGACTCGCGCACGCTTTTCAAAACATTTTCTTCTCTTTTTTGTCCTCCTCCACCCCCTCCTTCATCAACTCATACTGCTGATGACTTTGCAATTTTCTTCACAAATAAAACAAGAACTATCAGCGACCAATTCTCCACACCACAAACTAACAAAAACTTCATAACCACAAATACTCATTCTCTCTCCTCCTTCTCTCCACTCTCAGAGGCAGACGTTTCTAAACTTATCCTTTCCAATCATCATACTACCTGCCCGCTTGATCCTATCCCCACTCACCTCCTTCAGGCCATTTCTTCTTCAGTTATACCCGCGCTCTCTCACATTATCAACACCTCTCTTCACTCTGGTACATTTCCCGCAGCATTCA
>NW_015638575.1:447137-469304 GCF_001515625.1 Sinocyclocheilus rhinocerous
CATTATCAACACCTCTCTTCACACTGGTACATTTCCCACAGCATTTAAGCAGGCTCGGGTAAGCCCACTGCTTAAAAAACCCTCTCTAAATCCAGCACTTTTAGAAAACTACAGACCGGTATCCCTTCTTCTGTTCATTGCAAAGACACTTGAGAGAGTTGTGTTCAACCAACTCTCTTATGTTTCTTGCACAGAACAACCTCCTGGACAGCAACCAATCTGGCTTCAAAAGCGGCCACTCAACTGAGACTGCACTGCTCTCTGTTACTGAAGCCCTGAGACTGACAAGAGCAGGTTCCAAATCCTCAGTACTCATCTTGCTGGATCTGTCTGCTGCTTTTGACACTGTTAACCACCAGATCCTCTTGTCCACCCTCATGAAGATGGGCATCTCAGGAACCGCACTCCAGTGGTTCAAGTCTTACCTCTCCGGTAGGTCGTTCAGGGTGTCTTGGAGGGGTGAGGTTTCTAAGTCACAACTTGCTGCTGGGGTTCCTCAAGGCTCAGTGCTTGGAACACTTCTCTTGTCCATCTACATGTCATCTTTAGGATCTGTCATTCAGAAGCATGGCTTTTCCTATCATTGCTATGCTGATGACACTCAACTCTACTTCTCGTCACACCTCTCTTCATCAGTTTGCACTGGCTGCCAATAGCCGCTCGCATCAAATTAAAGGTACTGATGCTTGCCTACAAGACAACCACTGGCGCTGCACCAATATACCTAAACTCGCTAGTTCAGACCTATGCGCCCTCCAGAAGCTTGCGTTCTGCAAATGAACGACGCCTCGTGGTGCCATCCCAAAGAGGCACAAAATCACTCTCACAGGCCTTTTCCTGGACTGTCCCCAGCTGGTGGAACGACCTGCCTCAATCTCAATCCGAGCAGCCATTTTCAAAAACATCTAAAGACACATCTTTTTCGCCATCACCTGACCAATTAATACTAGCACGTACCTATTCTATTCTATTCTATTCTATTCTATTCGTTTTGGTCTAATTTATTTATATATAAAAAAATCATTGCTATGTGCACAGTGCTAGACTAACTGAGACTTGTCACAGCACTTGTATATTGTTGCTCTCACATTTTTGTATAGGTTTGTACATATAGTTCTTTTAGTTCATGGAGCCTGTTAAGATACAAATGGGACCTAAAATCCATGCTTATACAATATATTGTAATGTTTTAGAAGACTCAGAATATGGTCGCTTAGTAGGCTTATAAATATGAAAAATTTTAATGAAACATATATAATAAGACTGCTGTTTTTTAACTAATCAATTCAACGCCTCATTCATAACACATAAAATATGCTACATTTGTCGCCACTTACTGGGGTAAATATGTAATATGAAGAAATGGTCACTGAATAAATCTTTTTGGTAAGCTGATTCAAAAGTCACTGGGATGAACCAAACTCCTGACCACTAATGGCAAAACAAAAATCTTATTTGTGATGAGTAATAATAACAGATTTTTCGTTTGTAAGTAAACTATTGGGCCTACTATAAAGCAGATTATAATGCAAACCATGTAGGGAAGTTGAAGCAGTTGAAATGGGTGAGCATCGGTGGTATAATGGCCACTGAGTGTGAGAGTGGGTGTCTGTATGATTCTATGTAGGAGGAGCTCAGCTTTGCCTGAAGATGTTGATAAAAGATGGATCGGGAGATGAGGCAATTTTCCAGCTGAGAGGAACAGAGAGGAGCTCAAATCCCCGGAGAAAGAACAGACAATTCATCACAACACAGTGGAACAGGTTTTGTAGTGTTTGCAGAGACTTAATTCAGTCTGAGAAACAAATGAATCTTATAGAGACCTAGTCAATACCTTGATAACAATGATTAGTGTACACCACTTCAATACATTAAAGAACACACCAACAGATGGTAGTGTTTATCTGAAACTTAAATCGATAGATCAGGTTTAATGAAGTGTTTATGCTGGTTGGCCTAGTTCTGTCACTGACCCCTACTGTTCGAGTCAAAGAAAGAGGATTTAAAAACAGGTCAATGTACAAATCCTTTGAGTTTATACTCAATTATAAGGTGAAGTGTGTGACTTCTGTGGTGTCTTTATATTAAAGTGCAAAAAGTAATGCCAAATGAGTCATTATTGTGGTACAGATAAATAAATACATGTTTATGATCTGGCCGCTTTAACGTTTAAGCTGGGATAGGATAAAATATTTTAATATCCAAAAATTACACATTTCAACTTTAAGAATAAGCCAAATGAGTAAAGTAAATGAGTCAAACCAGTTACAATTTCTATAAATCTGATAAAGCAACATAATTATAAGAATTAACATAATAATTATTTGCTGTATATAATCAACTAAGGATAATAGATAAATAATAGATATTTTACATTGCTTCCCCTACTCATCTAAAAGCTGCAAGTCAATTCCCAATTATTTACTGAAGATTTATTATATAGATTCACCTGACATGCACAGACTTGCACAAATGCATCTTCTCCTCCTTTTACTCCAATTGCACACTGTTCTGCCAGTTAAACCACATATAGAGTTTTTTCACTATTTTGTCTGCACTGCATTGTATATATGTATCCTCCACTGTATTTGTTGTAAATGTATATAATGTGTCCAGTAAATTAAGTCTTCGTCTGTGTGGTCTGATCCTTCTATGTTGAGCAGAATCCAAATGTGACCAGAACCGATTTTAACTTAGATTCTGTTCTCAACAAACTTTGAATATAGTGCTCCACCTCACCTGAAAATTGTTGTTTTAAAATAATTGCAAAACCTTAGTCATAATCCTACATGAGCATGTCATGTGACCCAAGTTTGATGTTACAGTTATAAGATCACTTTCTTTGTTAATATAAAGCTAATTGTGTATCAGCACTTTCCCTCCATCCCCAAAAATCCTGTGACCTAAAAGGAAAATATGGGGGCAAAGAGAAGTGCAGTTTGGTTTGACACATATTGTACCTGCTCAAGGACATTCTGTATCCTACACTGCTTGATACTCTTCACCGGATATGCAGCAGCAGTCCAGGTCACCTGCCAAGAAGTTAAGCTGAGCACACTCAAAAGCAGCTTACTGTCTTTATCAGATCATCTGTGTTTATGTGCTTGTCGGCAAACCAAAATACCCAAAGAAAGTCACCCTCTTTACGGCCTTCCCATTTTCCATAGTATTCCAGCCTTATATGCGTTTCGTGCCTAAAAGCATACCGTTATGATGTTTAGTATGGATAACTTCTCAATTTTCAACAGTAAAACCAGGCAGTTATGTGGCTTATCTATGAAAAGACCTCCTTGTTTTTAACATATGTTAATGATTACTATGAGGTATTTAATATACATCACTTTTAAATACAAACCAAAAATGGTCCATATGGAGAAACTCACCAGACCTACTATTCAGATCACTGCCATGTGCCATGCACGACAAACACCATGTGAATGCAATAATCACATAATTCTTTGCTGATCTTAGTGGATAAGACAAACCTCCCACAGAGCTCCCAGAATGCCCTGCTCTTTGATCTCAGCAAATGACTGGACAATAGAAAGCAAATGACTGGGCAATAGAAATATTTTTTACAATTAAACAAGCTTTATTCACAATAACAATTTCTATACACCAAACACTGTCCTAGAATAAAGTCAACTTTTCTTACAAGAAATTAAATTGTATTTTTTACAAAAAGAAAATTATATTTTTGTTAATAATTCTACACTATTTACACATAATTAGAATGTTTTTGTAAGAAATTACAAGAAATTACAGGTTTGAGCATAGAGTTTCAGTCTCTGGCCTGGGACGTTTCATGGAACAATTGTGCGGATGTAAAAGCACAGGAGCTCCCAGTGGGAATGCAGAAGTCACAGGTCAGGGTTTAGCTGCCAGTCTTAAGCTGTCTCCTCAACTCCAGGGGCCTTCCTCGAGCATCCCCTCACCCTGGACCTGGTTATCCCTCTGTACCATAGCACATATTGAGGCCTCATTTGTTGCTAGTCTCCTAAACCTGCAAAATCAGTCTCTTCTTTTAGCGCTCATGAAATCATGTGTTATCTGATGCTGAACACAGCAGTATACTCATCATCAGATGGGTCACAAAAATATATTAAAATTTTTTTACACCCTTTCCCAAATCACAACCTCGGTACTTCAAAAAAAGAACTTTTATTTTTATAAAGCATTATTTTAAGATAAAACAAAACATCTAACTTGTCCACAAGGGTGGAAAGACACCTGTCTAGCTTCTCATAGAATTTGAAAGGTGATTTAAAAAGTGTTTTCTTTTCATTTGCCATACCCGTCACATGACAAATAGTGATGTTTAATCCTAATAAATAGAAGTACTCACTGAGGCCAGTTTCCATATTTATATCTTTCACACTATTCCAAATCCCTGACTAGCCATTCTTGAATGTCATGGTTGAATGTCAACTCAAATATGAAATAAAACAAAACATGACTATAAAATTGTTTAGAGTTTGTGTAGCCAAGTACAAAGTCAGAGGGGAGAGCAAAGCTGGCAAAATTACATTATATTTATATTTAAAGCCACTCTTTACAAGCCAATCATTTGGATATGAATGTGTTTTTTTTTGTTATTTCACCATAATATGGGTTTCTAATATACCAATTTAATTAAAGAAAAGTATCTGACTGACAAAGGTTTGCATTAAGATTTTTTCTTCACCAGTTCCTCATTAATTGGCTTTGTCTACACTTTGTGTAGTGTGAGGGATATAGTTACAGTTTTAGGCTGTGTCACACAGCTCTCTACCTCAGATAGGTGTGGCCAAAGTTTGATGGGCGGGGTTCGCTCAGCTCACAGTAGCAACAGTCTCTTCATTTGCCCCCTCGTCCACTTGATTGCCTTTGCCCATGGCCTTCATCTTAGCCATGATGTCAGTGAAGGTCTCTTTGACAGTTTTCTCCAGGATCCAGCCCTCACTCTCACTCTCAGGGTCTTCTGGGTTGGCCAGCGTGGACAGAGAGGTGTTTACATATTGAAGTCCAATCATTACAGCAATCTAAAGCAAAACATGAAAGATATGAGTTAGATAGTATATTCTTATGAGGTGTATCTTAATATGGGGTGTAGAGAAATAAGTAAACATTTTTTTTTGCATTGTGACACATTCTCATTATCATTCCTGTAATGTGTTTTGTTGGTTTACTTTCATATACAATATTTCTATTAACCTCAGTGCCCATAATTCTCATTACTGTAATTTTACTCTGACAGTACAAAAAAGCTATTATATATATTATAGATTTTTATGACAGTAATACAAACTGATTGAAATGTTTTTTTATTTAAATCACCATAAATTAAATTAATTATGTATAAATGATGCACCCCCCACTATAAACATATATAAATCTCCAGTTGGTGATGTGAAATCACCTTTTCCAAGAAAGCAAGATTTAGCCCCACCCCACAGATTACAACCTTTGATCCCTGTGAATCTTCAGTGTCACCACACTCTCTTCTAATCGCCACCACACCTAGTTCAAGGTCTTGTTGTTGCTACCACTTGCCATAAGCCTGGCAGTTTTTGTTCTAATCAATGCTTTTAAATGATTTCCATCAATACTCAAATTTACATGCAAACACTGCAAAATGTTTTTAATGGCTAACTAAAATTGTGTTTCATGCATCGTCCAAGTAAAATATATTATAAGTATTATTTACCAATATTTTTAAAAGTTAAATCAGTTTAATAATAACCAAGCAAGTTAGATGTTTTCCATGATAGTGCCATGTTAGGTGATTGTTTGAGGGGACGAGGCTCCTGTCCTGTCATGGTATGACGTCATACAAAGGTAGCCATTACACCTCTAACCAGCCTTCACTTTTACACCCTTTTGGGATAGTCTGATAAAAAGGACAGGGTTTAAATCACCGCTCAAATCTATAGCCAAAACAATGTGTAGCTTATTAGGAGCAGACAACAAAACACCTCGTACTGGCAGTTTATAAGATTAAGTGTCTGAACTGAACAAAACGTACCTTAAATACTGATCAGAGATCGGTTTGACCTTTATAGCACATTCCATTAAGATTAGAGGAACGTAATTTAAGTGATTAAAGTCTGATCCTGGATCAGCACATTACGATATTCCAAAGCTAAATATCTTACTTGCAAGAGGGTGACAATCAGCACAAGTATCCCAATAGTGTTCATCATTCCACCGTAGTAGGACACTAGAGCGTCTCGGCAGCCACGTTTCCAGATGTTTAGCTCTTCGGTGTAGTGGTCATAGCTGTAGTGAGCCGAGTTGTTGGTTATTTGCTGTTGGATGCAGGGCCGTGGAGAGCTAGGGTTGCAGCAGCTGAAGGGAACTCCATCCATTAGGTATTTTCCATCCACATTGCTGCTGATTCGGCTAAAGACAAAAAGTTTTGCAAATATGCTTTCGTTTATCACTTCGGTTTTTCTCATGTTCAATTTCAGAATGCATATGACAGAAGTAGGACTCAAATGTACAGTAAATTAAAAACAACATTTACAAGATTATCAAAGGCACTGTGAATGTTTCATTTGACATCAATTATAATTTCGAAATAAAATTAATTATATGTGACCCTGGACCACAAAACCTTAGTCGCTGGGGTATCTTTGTAGCAATAGCCAAAAATACATTGTATGTGTCAAAATTATTGATTTTTCTTTTATGCCAAAACTCATTAGGACATTAAGTAAAGATCATGTTCCATGAAGATATTTTGTAAATTTCCTACTGTAAATATATTAAAACTTAATTTTTGATTAGTAATATGCATTGCTAAGAACTTCATTTGGACAAATTTAAAGGCGATTTTCTCAATATTTAGATTTTTTTGCACCCTCAGATTCCAGATTTTCAAATAGTTGTATCTCGGCCAAATGTTGTCCTATCCTAACAAACCATACATCAGTGGAAAGCTTATTTATTCAGCTTTCAGATGATGTATAAATCTCAATTTCGAAAAATTGACCCTTATGACTGGTTTTGTGGTCCTGGGTCACATACGTGCATTTCTCAGCCAAAATGTTTGTAAAAAAATATATAATGGCAACATTCTTTTTTTAGTTTGAAAACTGTGAGTGCTCACTAAAAATAAGCAACTTCCAAATTTAATTTAATTTAATTTAATTTAATTTAATTAATTTAGCTAATTTAAGTCACTTTAGAAAACTTTTGACTTTACAGGTTAGGTGTTAAACATCAAAAGTCATTAAAACCTCTTTGATATTAATGCACAAGTGTTCGGCTAGTAACTTCAATGTCTATTCCAAGCCAGTCTACCAGGTATTCAACTGATTGAAAGGGACAGTAAGCTCTGAGGGCAAGAAAATGTGATCCAAGAAGATTAGCGACAAAATCTAAACTGGTTAACATGCCTGATACCACTTACACTGCGAATTGACCCCTGTAAATCACCCAGTGCCTACCTCACTTTGAATTTGCTAAATGATTTTGTAAAAATGTCATTATAAAAACTTCAACAACAAACTACTTCATTTAAAAGTGCTGAACGAAATGAATTGAAAAGAACTGAAAGGAAACAATGTTTACATTTAAGGGTGACATCATCCAACCATTTAGAAACAAAAAGACACTCACTCTTTGACTTCCTTAGAGCTGAAGTCCAGGTAACGGTTGCTCACCCACTGGATCTCAAACCAATCTTTATAGTTGTTGTTGCCACAGCAGCGGAACTCCATCTGCATGAGATCCAGAGTTCTCTTCATGTAGCAGCGTCCGGGTGTATCGGTGTCCTTGTAGTACTTCATTCCATTTTTCAGGCCCTCAGCAAGTGTGAACTCTAGAGGAATGCGCGTGGCAAAACACATCACCGCTGTGACAATGAGGAGGAAGTTGAAGAACAAACAACAAATGAGAAAGGGCTTCAAAATGGACTTCCATTTCACAAACTTGGTGGAGTCGAGCGAGTCGTAGCAGATTTTGCCCCCACAGGCATTGAGACAACATGCCAAAAGACCCACACCAATTAGAATGTTGGGTACAAAATGACTCTCATTGTTGTCCATAAGTTCACTTCTCTTGCGCAGTTCAATTTTAAAGAAAAGGCCCATGCTGAAGACCAGCACGCCAGCCATAATGGAAAACCAGTACATGAGCCATAGCATCTGGGTCAGCTTCACCCGTTTCTTCAGGTCAAACTTTACCTTCATAAGAGCCATGTTGAATAACTAGTTTAAAGTCCAAAAAAGTCTTTTCAGAGTTTGGTGATCTCCAAAGAGAGCTGTGCAATGTAGTTTACAGAAGTGGAATGTTGAAAGTACATTCAAGGCGTAATGTGAAATCCATTCCAGTAAAGCGAGAAATTGTTAGCTACTTTCATGATGATCTTCGCATCCATAATAGACCAACTCAGGTTCTTCTAAAGGTAAACGCCAATGTAATACATTATCTTCACAATCCTAAAAATGGATTTTCATCTCAATAATTAAAACAGCAGTGTCCTCAGGTACTGACGCAAATAGTGGTGTCCCTCTATCTGCAAAGGGAGGACAAAAGCCAAGGATCCAAATGATTAAACACAAAGTTACTGTACGTCATCCTAAACCCAGCTAATCACCCTCATCCCATTTACAGAAATCCTTGGCCAGTCGATGAGCCTATCTGTAAGCTGCTGCCGTGGTGTGTGATTGGCTTGATTGGTCACATGGTATGACTGGCATAACAACAGAGACACCAAAAACCAGGAGGCAAAGACGTAAGACCAGTACACTTCCACTTCCAGGGTCTTTGAGTTCGTGACAGACACACCACTGTTGATCCAGAGGATCTCTACATTTTTCAAAGTTAAAATATTCATGGAACTGATGATAGTCAAGAACCCTAAAACTTTACAATTTGTTACAATTAGTTAATGCATTAGCTAACATGAACTAAGTATGAGGAATATAAATCTACAACGTTTATTAATCTTTGTTAATGTTAGTTAATAAAACACAATTATTCATGTTAGTTCATAGTGCATGAACTAACATTAAAAGATTTGACTTGATTTAAAGAATTTTTTTAGAGGTTGAAATTAACATCTAGAAGTATTGTTAGCAATGTAAGCATGAGACCTTATTGTTTAATTTTACCCACAAAACAATAATAGCCAAAACAATTACTAGCTTACAGAACTTCATATTCAGATAATGATTGTACTTGTATCAAAGACTACAAAGGTTGCATTATGCACTATAAT
The DNA here is from genome assembly GCF_001515625.1 of Sinocyclocheilus rhinocerous. Classification (NCBI taxonomy): domain Eukaryota; kingdom Metazoa; phylum Chordata; class Actinopteri; order Cypriniformes; family Cyprinidae; genus Sinocyclocheilus; species Sinocyclocheilus rhinocerous. The sequence continues at coordinate 456,343 of NW_015638575.1, forward strand.
ACAGTATCCGAATATAACAGGCCACTTCTTACAATTAGTATTAACTGTTATCATTTTAAAATATTAAATGTAAACCCCCCATCTACAGAATATTATTTCGCACATAATACACAAAAGAAGCACCAGCATTAAGATAGTGTATCTGTATAGCATTTTTTCACAAAGTGTTTATGTTGAAAGATAGAAAACAACTAAAAAATTTGTTTCCGAACCAAACTTCAGGTTAATCTATGAATAAATGTCTGAACAATAGTAACAGAATTAAAAGGATATTTCACCCAAAAAAGAAAATTCTGTTATCGTTCACTTTAACATCAGTGTCATTCCAAACCTGAATTACTTTTTTCTTCTTCAAAACACAAAATATACACAAAGATATTTTGAAAAATGTTGGTAACCAAATAGTTGTATTATATTATATTGAATTCCATTGCATGGACAAAAAACAATGAGACAATACTACAAATATCTTCTTTAATGTTCCACAGAAGAAAGTAAGTCTGCAGGTTTGGAATGACATGAGGGTGAGTAAATGATTACTTTTTTTTTTGGGGGGGTGAATTATCCCTTCATTAATGATTTTATTGTGATTATAGTTCTTAAATGCATAGACTTGGCAAGTGAATCACAAATAAACACAAATGTGATCAAATTAGACTTTATTATTTTCTTATACAGCATTAAATTAATTGCTTTCATCATTATTAATTTTAATTTAATTATCAATTCATTTGTAAGTGAGGAATTCTAGAACATTCGATGTTTATGGCATCTCAATTTTAGCGTCATATTGACTCAGCACACAATAATGTAATCAGATCATAATTTTAAGGATGTCCCACAACATCCCAACTACATATTCTCTCAGTCTCAGGAATGACACTCCAGTTGGGTGAAGGTGTGCCAGCAGCAAGCCAATTGAAATCATCCACTTCTCTCCAATTATTTCTGTTCGGATCAAGTCCAGCTACTTTGAAATGATCATGAATTCCTGGATAAGTCCAAGTGAATGGGGCAAACCGGACCCCATGACAGTCCTCTATAATTGCCCGGCTGGTCACATGGATATATATCAGCGTGGCAGTGGTGTTATGGGTGCGCAGCTGCTGGCAGGGGAATACTAAAGTGCTGTCAGTGCACTGGTCTACGAAAACAGAGCTGGACACTGGCCCGCAGAGGATCTCGCAGCCGCGGACGTTCTTGATGTGCACAGTGCTCGGACAGCCATAAAGTCTGACTTTACAGTTTGTCAGATGAGATAACAGAACATCTCGTTGCTGGATCTCCTCAGCTTGCTTGCTTAAGACTTGACTGTCAGCATTAGAGAATCCACACTGATTTACAGAGACAGTACCACCCACATCAGATTCAGATGTATCTGTTGTTTGTTGAACCGGTGCAGGCTGCTTATTTGCTCCGGTGTTCCTGGACCTAAAGGCGAATTTCTTTTTAGGCAACAGCTCATCTCTTTTCTCAGCAAGAGAGCTCTGGAGCTTCTGCAGGGATGCCTGCGCCTGTCTTATTTCATACTGCGTCAGAAACCTCATGCTGTCATTGAGGAACTTCTGGAGCTGTTGAATTTTCAAAGTGATCTCTTCCAGTGAGTTTGCGGATTTGTCGCAGCCATTATGGTTACATATGGAGAGCATCTCCTCGACTGCGGTCTTCTCATCATTAAAGGTGGACTTGAAGAAATCGCTCTTTTCTTCCGTTACGGTCTGGCTCTCCTTGACGTTTCTCCGGCGCTCTGCCTCCTCCAGCCTCGCTTGATCCCTTCGTAATACGCGTTCGGGAACTTTGATAGCTGTATTTGATTCTCCGTCATCATTCCCCACATTAACGTCCACTCCGAGTGCTGCCATGTTGCTTCTCAAAACAGGCGTGGTGAACGAGCATTGATCATGTGACGACACGTCTAAGTGTGCTTATCGACGATTGGACTAAGAATCAGTACCGTTAGTAACGCGGCGTTCCATTGGCGCATTAAATGTTCACGTTCATAATAAACTGATGACTGTTTTCCCATTCATAATTTAGATAGAGGAAAATGATTTATTACATTGTTTAGACTTTGTTCAGACAGTGATGCTAAACTTTCTTCTGTCATATTTATATTTAATTAATAAATGATTAATGATCATTGATGTGAGATTTATTATTTACAACATGTTTAAAAAAAACAACTGTTGATTTATTTATTTTAGAATTTAGAATTTTGCAACACGGCCTCATGACTGTAGAGAAAACTAAATTGTTAGTTGTTTTTATTTGTACAATTTGCCAACTGTATTATTATTATTATTATTATTATATCCCTTGCAGTTTATTTATTTGCTTTTGAATTTTGTACATGGTCATATGTGTGCATTGTAAATAAAAATCAAACCAGCGTGGTTATTATTAGTTTTGAATTTCAATTTCTATTTAATTTACTTTTAAAAAATTTTATGTATTCTAATTTACTTATTTGTCATATTAGTTTTAGTACTTAAAAATTAGTATTCAGTCACTAAAAATTAACTTATCTTAATTTTAATTCGTTTTGAAGTGATGTAAATGCTTGTTAATAAATTTTAGTCGATTTTAATTTTTGTTTTTAATGTTTTCATTTAGTTTTCGTTACTGATAACATTGAAAGTCTCGCTGGGGCAACGATCACCTATATTTGGCATAATCATATACAGTTTATACACATAAAGCGATCAGAAGGATCCAGTGATGTTTTGTTTATTATATTTGCTTCGGGTTCACACTTGTGGGTGATGTGTGATCTCAGGACACAAAGGTGTGGTCGTTAAGGATTCTCCGCCCCCTGTCGATTGTTACAAACACAATTTTTATTTACTTATTCATGTCAGACATTTAGAGTGATTAATCAAAACAGCAGTTTTTTAAATTGTATTTTGCAGAAGAAGCCTTCTCAATAGTAAACAGCGAGTTTAGGAAACCCCTTTTCTTTCAAGTAAAGAGCCCTATGGAGTGTAGTGCACTATGTAGTGATGCTGCCTTCTGCTGGAGCCGCACTGCTCCACCGGCCCGTGCAGAGATGGCGAGGAAACCCCGTGGACACGGCACTGCTTTTTCATGACGGTGAGTTTCCCCTTTGAGTGTATTATAATTTTGTGATAAAAATTTCAAGGAAAAAACACACACTTCCTCCCCTTCCTTCGGGGAGGGAAGAGCAAGCGTGGAGAGAGAAAAATCTATCTGAGACTGAGCAGCAAGGACAGTGAGGGAAAATATATATGAGTGGGAGAGGGAGAAAGAAGAAGAAGGAGGAGGAGGAGGAGGAGGGGGAGCAAATTAAAAGTTGCCAAATGGAGATATTGGGTTTCAAGAGGAGTGAGACAGGAGTAAGGGTTTGCCTCTTATTCAAGTCGTCTTTGTGTGATGCAAATTCAAATAAATATTTATGCTTCGCCAACGATCTGTTCTCCGCTCGGTTTTTGCTCGACGAATTCAGCCGTTTCTTAATAGGTAGGGGAAGCGTCCACAACGTCAAGAAGGCCATGAACAACTCGGAGCACGAAGAATGCTTAGGACTCGCCTGATGATCCGCTTTTACCCCCTTCACAAAACCTACGACATCCGTGCCAGTATTAGACGAGCCGTCCGATGCCGAATACGCGTTTCTTCGTGCCGCCCGTCCTGCTTGCGCTCCCCGGCTGTCACAGATGCACAAATACGCCTCTAGAAGAGCATTTTCGAGCCGTGCGACTAAACTAGCCTCTCCAGCCTCGGTCTATTTATGGACAAAGTCCCTGTGTGTTTCTAGCTGTTACTTTCAGCGAGATTAAGGCGGGTTTTGTGCGTCCTGCCCTTGCGCCATGGAGAGCCTTTTCAGTCCTCCCTGCCACCCTGTTTGACAAGTGAATCTGTAAAATGCGTCGCCTTGCTTCAACAGGGTTTTACTGTGTATTTTGAGGGGTTGCTGGTTTCCTACGTGTCTGTTTTCCGCCCCTTTGACTTAACAGGCAAAGAGGATAGATAGGGTTTTTTTTTTGTTAGAGAGGAAGAAAAAAATTATTCATCTCCTCCCTCATTTGGCTTGCTAAGTTGACTTCAGCCTTAACGAATACTAACATATCTCTCATATTCAGCACGTCGTTTAGTTTATAAAAACCTTAATTTAAAAAAAAACATTTTGAAGTTGTTTATCCAGGACATGTAAAAGGGCCGGATTAATCTGTCATACTTTTTTCTTCTTCTTCCAGATCGCACTACACAGATAATGCAAGCTTAGTCTTGCTAGTTAGAAAATGTTAAAATTTTTGAATGTGAATAGCATATATAAAATATTAATATTGAGACGTTATTAATCTTATAATCATTCGAATCCATTTATAACCTTCAGACTGTTCGATCCTCGAGTTTCGTTTTCTGTTCTTGTGTGTATGCTGTTTAATTATTAAATAAAGGGTTACATTCGCAACGGTGGACTTCTGCAAGTTCATTAAGCTGTTTTTAACAGCGCGTCGTTGTTTGTTTTGAAACAAAAGCGCAAAAATGTGTCCATCGAATGCTGTTCAAACATGTAACCAATATGGGGAAAAACACACACACATAACGAATTTCATTCCCTCACTAGCCTTGACCATAAAATGTGTTATAAAACATTAACAGAAGCTTAAGTGTGAGTGAACAATCAAACTGGCCAAACATGTTTCACCCATCCCCCACGTCGCTTCCTTTGTCACATTTCCAGACATGCATTTTCAAGCTGTTCACTTTCCTATGGCTACTTTACAAAAATATGATCTGAAACTACAGTCGAGTAGCATTTTACCACTGCACAAGTACTCTGCGTCATAATGTCTTTTGTCTGTCGGTTGTGGCGAGCAGTGGCGCAGTTTCAATCACCAGCCGCCATTTTAAAATGTATAGCTGCAGCAAAGAGTACAGCCATTCTTTCTGTCACACAGTTGACTTGTGTATTTTTAAAAATAGACATCATATTCGTGTTTAAATAAAACTGCAATGTATATTAGACAGTTTTACTGTTCAAACATTATGTTTCATGTGTTTGGTGCAATGTCAAACAGTTTATTACTGTTTAATACACACGGATATAATGTGTTATTTTTTGTTTTATATATATTTTTCTCTGAAAATAGAATGATGTCAGAGAATGCCACTTCATAAACACTAGTTTGACATTTTTAGTTATTAATTCATTTGAGTTTGTCCCACATTTGTGTATTTACATTGCTAACATGGAGTTATTTCAACAGCCATTGCCCATAGTTCGGCCTATTAATATATCTAATTTATTATTGTACCTGAATTTAATATTATACATTAAGGCTTAACCTATGCTTGAAATTACAAACTATACCTGAGAATGTTCATTGACAAACTGGGGTCCCTGACAGATTACAGGGATTTGATTTTGTTTTAGAACATTATACACGCTACATTTATTGGATCCTTCAGGTGTTTTCAGGAGCAAGTTCATACAAATTATATTTCAGCATAGTCAAAGTCAGGGCCGAGTTAAAATGTAAGGAACCTGTACTTTGTTGAGTCCATTGAAAAATCTATAAATCTGTAATTACTGTGTTACAGGTGTAATGGATGATGAAGACGACCGCCGTCTTCTGGATTTTATAGGGTAAGCAGCTTTAGATAATTTGATGATTATAGTTTAAAGAGCTACCGACACAGTTTTTACCCATCAAATGTAACAGATGTGTTTTCATGAACTGTTTTATTTCAACAGAGATGTGCAAGCATTGAATGAGTATCTTCATGGTTCAAATAGTAAATCTGTAAGTATGCTTAGAATATATGACATTTGTGTTTTATATTGAAAGGTTATTGACAACTTTCAAATGTGACATTCAAACAGATTGGAGAAGATGATGTGACTAATGCAGCGTTTGGGTCGGCCAGTTCATTCTTCACCAGTGACACAGTGAGTATAGTCAACGTCCTTATCAAGGAATGTCAGCTCACATGGTGGCCATATTTGAAGTGACTCTGGGCAACTATTTTGGGCATAAAGACCAGCTCCTATCTACTTGAGTGGGAACTTCTTTTCAAACTCACATTTAAATAACATATATTAAATGATAAACGAAAATCTGATATGAACTGCCCCATAGATGTTGTTTCTTATGCTCAAGAATGGGATTTAGAAAGAGCATCTAAACAACAACTGGTTTTCTACTCAGGGTGGCTCCAACGAAGGACTCAAAGATGACCACAATCATTTGGGAGAGTTTGGGGAGGCTGATGGAAGCAGTCTTCCGTTCATCGAGGATGACCTCGACAGTGGAACCTCACCAGATGGGGTCGATCTTGGGGGCGAGGACCAACCCTTTGACATCCTTCAGAAGTCATTGCTGGAAGCAGATATTACAGAGCAGACATTGGCTCAAGAAGCCCTTTTGGACTCCCAGCCATCTCTCATTCCCACAGCTACCGCCTTCCCTCAGCAGCTGGTCTCTGGAGAGTTTGGAGGTGTCGCAGGTCCTGGTGTGGTGGCACCATTGGCACAACCTCAGGCTTTTATACAGCAGGTTCCCCAACTACCCATACCAAATGGCCCCGCTGGACACATCCAGGTAGTGGGGTCCTTCAATGGCAGTGCCTCCTCCATGATGACTATCAACAGTTTGGAACAGTCTCAGATCTTGTTGAGGCCGAGCGGAAATGTAGTGACAAACAACAGCGGGCAAGGTACCATGTTCGCCCCTTCGGCAGCTGGTCAGGTGTCAATGTCCTTCAATAAAGGGACGATACCTCTTCAGAATTTTATCATCCAGAGAGGCCCTATGCAACAGACATTGATTAGACCCATTCAGCCTAAACCCTTACAGACAGGGGGACAGACTCTATACAATATCAGCAACATTGGGCTTCAACCCAGCACCACCACTACTGCGAATTTAGTCAGTAGCCCCTACACAGCCAGCGGCTCTCCTCAGTCTGCTCAACAGGTGAAAGTGGTCAATCCAGCCAGCAGCATTGTAATGCATTCACCTCTGGGGCAACAAGCTCAACCACAGTCCCAATCCAATCTGTCTCAAGGGCAGTTTTTGCTACCCACTTCTATTTCCCTCACCCCTGGTACGACTGTTCACGGCTTCCAGGCTGTGAATGGGCAGGTGTTACAAACAAACACTCAAGTGGGCGACCAGTCGTCAATGAGCACTACCACCTACTCCATCCTCACCAATCAGAACACAACAGTACAGCTTATCGCTGGGCAGAACTTTTCAACTGGAGGCCAGCTGATAGTCAATCAAGGTTCACCGACACCTGTTGTGCAGATGTCTCAAAGGCCTGGTGCCACGGCCAAAGTTTGGACTGCCAGCGCTTCGCCTAACCCAACCCCTGTACAGACATCACAGGCTTCAGGCCACCTCACCATGGTCAGTTCTGGCATCCAAGGCCCACAGGTTTGTCAACAGTTATCTGTGACCCCAGGACAGCACCTCCTAATGCCCGTGGCACAGAACATTCCAGCTACTTCTGGTGTTCAGGAGTTTCAAGTCTCTTTAAACCAGGTGAAACATATTTGGATCAACTGATCTACCTATACTTTTTTTATTGCGACTTTGCTTGCCTTTGTTTTTAATGTGATTGTTTCATCACATTTGAATGTTTCTTCAATTTCATAGGACACCACAACAGCAACACAAAGAGGGCAAACACAATTAGTTAATCTCCTTGGTACCAAAAGTAAGACTCCTTTGAAATATTTTGGTGTTTCTGTCAGTGACCAGTTTTAATGAAAACTTCTTATTTATTTATTTATGCATTCATTTATTCATTCCTAAATACATATATACACTATCATACAAAAGCGTGGGGTCAGTAAAATTTTGTAATGTTTTTGAAGCATAAATCTTTTATTCTCACCAAGGCTGCATTCATTTGATTAAAAATAGAATAGTACAGTAAAAACTACTAATAATTGTTTTCTATTTTAATACATTTTTAAATGTAATTTATTCCGGTGATGGCAAAGCTGAATTTTCAGCAGCCATTACTCCGGTGTTTAGTGTCACATGATCCCTCAGAAATCATTCTAATAAGCTGATTTGATGCTCAGGAATCATTTCTTATTATTATCATTGTTAAAACAATTGTACTGCTTAATGTTTTTGTGGAAAAAAATGTCCTCTCTTGCATCAGTAAAGTTTTTTTTCTTTATTTTATTAAATCTTAGCTGTGAAAACACTCACTCCTGTCAGTCAGGAATTGCCTCTCACACCGAAGCGACCTGCAACTCAACAACTTACTCGAGGAGAAATGTGAGTGCCCAAATTGTACTCTGCAACTGTTACAGTTGGTGTCAACAAATAGTAAAAAATAATGATTGTAACACTGGGTCTTATTTTACAGGGTTCTCCAGCAGTTAAGACGAGATCACAGTGGAGTCATGTCTTCAGAGCAGACGCCCTTCACTTCATTTAATGATGTCATTGACAGATTACTGCCCTATCATGTTTTCCAAGGCTCACCACCACGAGATGAAGATTTCACCAAAGGTGCATTTTCAACATTTCCTCAACATATTTAATATTTAACCACAGATAAGTATTGACTGAATATGACCTAGTTTCTGATAGCCATTTTTAACTTTACAGTTGATGAGGAGTTTGAGGCAGTTGCTGTACAAGTGTTAAGCAGAACGCAGGCCATGGTGAACAAATACAGGCGCTTACTCATGGTGGAGGCAGAGGTGGGTGTAGAACACAGCACTTTAAATGATACAAAAGACCTCTTAGAATTATTTGTAGGTAATTACTCTAATATTATTCCCAATAATGCAAAACTGATCACTGCTTACTGCTCTTTCAGAGGTCCAGCCCTTCATCAGAAATGGTGATGATTGACAGGACTTTTAATCAAGAGGAGCGGGGCAACTTGACCCAAGACAAACGAATGATATTAGTGGATCCAGGTAAGAGATGGAAGCCTGGTTATATTTAGCCATTTCACTGTCTGTCATTGCTAAGTTGAAACATTTCTCAGATATTGTGTTTAAAACCATGTTGACGTAAAGTAAATTCACAATGTTTCCAATTAGTTTTATTTTTTTTAAATAAAGTTGAGTAGCATTTGGAAATAAAATGTATTTTTGGAGTTTGGTACTCACTCATACTTTTTTTGTGATCAACTTTAAAAAAAATTTTTTATATGTGCACATCAGTTTTGTTATGCAAAGTAACATGTATAATTATATACAATTGCCAAAGCCCTAGAGAGCATATATTAATAAATTCAACCAAAATTTTAAAAATGTTTTGTGCTTGATTGGCTGTATGTTTGTAATGTTCCGTTACATCGCTCTCTCAGATGGCTTTCTGGAAGACTTCTGCTGTGGCACTAAACTGAAGATCCAAAGTGCAGAAATTTTGACCCCAGCCGTCCATGAGGGCAATCCCAGTGTAATGGAGACATCCCCAAGGCATTCCATAAGTCACACCGGAAGAGATGGGCAGGGTATGAACAGCCACAGAGAACCTGCTTATAGGACAGAACCTCAACAACAAGGAATGGAGGAACACAGAAGAACTCCCATCAAGTGCATCCTGGATCTAAAAAAAAAGAAATCCATCAACCTAATCAGCAGCAACAGTCAACATGCACACTACCCTACATCTCCCAGCCAATCACAGCATAGCTCCGCCCAAGGCTACCCTTCGAACCTGGTGCAGGGTCATGAACAGCAACATCTCTCAGATCATAGTCACGCCCCATTGGCTGACACTGACTCTGTGCTTGAGGCTGCCGTGAATAGCATCTTAGAATGTTAGACAGTGCCATATTTATGTTTGTTAGTTGTTCCATGTTAATCTCATTTCATTTCATGCCATGTGTGTGCAAGCTGAACTCCACGGCACGTGTGAACAGACGTACATTGGCATTATTGCGGGTTAAAATGCGCACAAAGGCTCCTGATGTCGAGGAACAGGAAGGTGAATCTGGTGATGGTGATACTCTAATACTGTGCCTGTTGTCCTAGAGAAGTTTACATAAGTAAGCCTTTTTGACAATGCTTCACAGGATACACTTGTAGTCACACACACACACATAAATACATGCACACATACACACACAATCAAGTAGTAAGTGTCATGTTTGAAATGTCATGACTAGACATTGATATTTGTAGTTTATTGGTCAATATCAGACACGTAGTCTAATAGTCTGTCTGCACTTAAGGTTGTATGGTTGTCTCAACACTTATGTTGTATCATTGCAGTAGACTTTGACCAAGTGATGCACACGTACACACCTGCGCGTTGAATTGTTTTTGAGCATTGGTTGTGCTCTTTTTTTTTGGTTTACTTTTTTGTTGTACCTTACAGGTATGTGACCTCTCCACAGAGACAAAACTCACTTGTGTGGTTTTGTGCAGGGGAAAGTTAAGTCCTCAGATTGAGGGTACAATGTTACATTATGTTTATCTATTTTTGTTCAATTCATTTTTTTTTTTTAAATGATGCATAATAATATTTTTTATTTTTTTGTAAAATCTGTGCTGCTTCCTGCCTGGAGAAAGTATGTGCTGTTTTGTATCTTAAGTTAGGGTCTCAAAGAACTTGCATGGGTGAATCTCATAAAAACTTGTCACATTTCGACCCAAAATGAAAGGAAATAAAAATAAGTCATATTTAGCAAAAAGAAATGAAAACCATTTTTAGGATCAGTAATATGTTTGTTTTTTTGCATTGTGATTGCAATTTTTTAATGATAATTAAGCAAATTTTACCTCAAGTTTTGATTGTTGTATTTACATTTGAATTTTTATTATTGTCATCAAATTCATATTACATATTTTGAAAAAAAAAAAAAAATCTCAAAATCTTTTTCTTTTTTAATAAAGTATGGTATATATTTTAATAAGCGTGAATTAGAGACAGTGCAACAATACCTTTATGTATAAGTACATTATAATTGAAATGTATCTTCGTTTTTTTCTCACATTATCATATATTGCTACTTTAATTATAATGAAAATACGTTTTGTTGCATTAATGAAAATTGGTTTTAAATGTGTTTATAGTCATGCAATAATGTCATAATACAACAAATTGTATTTGTTGTACAATAATTTCTTATTTCTTTCCTTTGATTTGAGATTTCTGTGAGATTCACCCACATAGATGTTGTTTGAAACGTTTCATTTTCCCTTGTGCGTTGAGTCCCCTGCTGGTCAGGCTGTGGTCTTGGCGGTCGGTTTGCAGTTTCTGCCTCTGGTGGCAGCTCCTATTTGCACATGTGGACGTGACCTTGTTCTGGACAGACAGCCATGTTCACAGCTCTTACAGCCCCTTTGCAGATCACTTTTCTCATATGAGTTATAAAGTGGTGAAAGCAGCAGTAGTGCCGTCACAGCATATCAGGTTTTCATTCCCTAATGAGTTGCATTAGGAGATGGCTGTTAACTGAGATAATGTAGTTTGGTTGAAGGAGGACAGGCCCACATTTCAACAACCAGTTTTGAGAAATCATTTCTGAAGAGGAGACTGTTAGCATTCAGTTGTATTTTGTAGGATAGAACATATATTAACTGTGCCATTACAAGGCTTGTGAGATTCAATGATGGGAATATGACCAAGACAATGTCAAAAAACTGACCAGAGCAGAGAAACTGCAGTGTGTGGACATTTTCACAAGTCTGCATTTCCATTAGCATCCATTCCAGAGCTGAAGGGAAGGTTGCTTTATTTCCATCTATACATGTCATCCCATTGTTTTTGCATCATTAACACTAAACTCCACTGTCTTTCCCAGCAGTTCAACCAAAAATGACAAACAGACAAACAGAAAAAAAGTGAAATATTCTTCTCTCTGATCTGAGCTCTAGCGGTCGGTATTAGAGAGCATTCTGAAAGACCTTCACTTCGAAGGGCTTTGTTGCCTTAGGAGAGAGCGAGTGAAAACAAGTTTAAATAGTCTATCATTTGTTTTTACTGCTTTTTGTTGTGCGAGTGTGGCCTTCAGTTATCGTAATACCCCGTTTTATCGTTTTATTTTCTGCATCACCCAAAACTTGATTTATGTTTGTATTACAAAAAAGAAAAACGTGAAACACAAAATATTTATACTTTTTGTAAAGAAAAAGAATGTAAAACAAAAAGTTATTTTTATTATGTTATGTATGTGTTCACGTCATACTGTATGTGGTCAGTTCATGATTTGTTGTTTTTGTGAGTGTTCATTACAACAGCAAAGATAAATATTAAATTCATTTTGAATACAGCTAATAATTTGTAATGTCTTCATTTTTGATGAATTATGGATATTTATATATTTTTCATATAAGTTGTCAAATTAAAGGATGATCATGTAAACAAATAAATGAAATATATGACAAGTCTTACAAAGAAAACCCAACAGTGTTGAACAATATTGTGTAATTTATTAGATCTTAGTCCACTACTCGGTTACACAAAAACTGCACACTTGTTAGAACACATTTTCAAATTATATAAATATAAGTTTAGCTTAACATTCTCTTTCTTTGTGAATAAATGAATATTTAAAAATATAATAAGATAACTCCATTATCCATGCTTCCAGAAAATACTAACACATTCTAACAAAAATACAGAAAACCTCATATTGCAGTGAACTACTAGTTGCTGGTGTTATAATCTTGTCCTATTAATTATTAATCTTATTGTGCCCTCATGGCCCTGAACACAAAGCTGCTGCTTCTCCAAAGTGTGCTAAAATTATGAAGACCATCAAACGTCCTTAATGGTACTTTCTCCAGCGTTCTTTCTCTATAAAACAGCATAAAACAAGACATTTTATTTATGCGTGTCAATGATTATGGGATGATGACATTAATTCAGACTCACTGAGATATGGGTAGTTCCATATGTAACAGGACACAGTATCCAGTCAACAGCATGGATATCCCACCGATTCCTCCTCTACGAACATCAATATACTATGTAGTACCACTGCCATCCTGATCACATACAACCAAGAAA
>NW_015638575.1:469337-474391 GCF_001515625.1 Sinocyclocheilus rhinocerous
TAGTCCACTACTCGGTTACACAAAAACTGCACACTTGTTAGAACACATTTTCAAATTATATAAATATAAGTTTAGCTTAACATTCTCTTTCTTTGTGAATAAATGAATATTTAAAAATATAATAAGATAACTCCATTATCCATGCTTCCAGAAAATACTAACACATTCTATCAAAAATACAGCAAACCTCATATTGCAGTGAACTACTAGTTGCTGGTGTTATAATCTTGTCCTATTAATTATTCATCTTATTGTGCCCTCAAGGCCCTGAACACAAAGCTGCTGCTTCTCCAAAGTGTGCTAAAATTATGAAGACCATCAAACGTCCTTAATGGTACTTTCTCCAGCGTTCTTTCTCTATAAAACAGCATAAAACAAGACATTTTATTTATGCGTGTCAATGATTATGGGATGATGACATTAATTCAGACTCACTGAGATATGGGTAGTTCCATATGTAACAGGACACAGTATCCAGTCAACAGCATGGATATCCCACCGATTCCTCCTCTACGAACATCAATATACTATGTAGTACCACTGCCATCCTGATCACATACAACCAAGAAACTCAAAAACACTAGACCAAATGCTATGTTATGTTGTATTATGATTGTTAAGGAACAAACCTTGCTTCAACATGGTCACAATCTCTCTGGGTGACACAGGAGTTCGAGCGCCAAGCCAGACACTAAGTTCATTCAACCTGACATCTCCAAGTTTCCGCTGCACTACAGGCACTGCAAGGACAAAAGCATATTTTGTCATCTAAACAATCTCTTTTTGTTTAGGATTGGTATGAGAAATTGGACATGTCATGAAAACCGGTGTGGAAGCACAATGAGGATGAGGAACTTAAATGAAATTAAAGATTTACATGAAAGAATGAATCAAAAATTGCAATAGGAGGAATAAGGAAAGAAACTGTTTCACATATAATATTTTTAATTCCTCCAGCCAAGTTGATAAAAGTGTAGCTCATTCACTTTCAGCTTGATATCTCAGAAACTGAAGACTGTGCATAATAATTCTATGGTACCCAAATGTAAACCTATGATAATGAAATGTTGTTTACTGTTGTTTATATGCAATTAGCTGTCTAATAATCTCACCAAAAATGTTTTGATACAGTGATAGTCCAAAATAGACAGTGTTTCATGTTCTCATAATGGTAGAATGAAAACTAGCTTGCCAATCTTGGAAAAAAAATAATAAAACTTTCAGAAGCATTCAAATTTTTTAAATTGGTCAGAACCCATTTCTCTCTGTAATTTTCAGGATTTCATGCTTTGTTTGTGTTATGCAACTTTATCTTTAGCATCTATAGCACACTTACCCAAATGCCATCTTAAAAAATAAAGCACTTTTTGTGTGCTACTTTTGATATGTGTTAAAAAGTGACAAATAAAGGCAGTACAGTACTTGTGTTTTGTAATACTGTTCAGTTTGATCTTAACAGAAAGTGCTTGTGGGAAGTGCACTGTTGCTATGGCTACCGAACTCAACTTTTTTTTGCGAGTGTATTTAGTGTACTCTGACTCAAGGTGTTCACATTTAACATTGTTCTGCAGATTTTCGCAGGAGAAACGGTCATTTCAACGGGAATCCACGTTCCTGAGAATTTCGCATGAGGGTGAAATACTTCAGATTTCGCAACATGTTCAATCTGGTCAAGCGGATTCGGCGCATTGACCAACAGAAAGCTGCTTGGTCTGAAAATGCGTTTGTGTGAGCTGTGGTTTATACATCGTGATAATGAAGCGTTTACTATTAAATGAAATGCTGAAATACTCAAAAAGTAAACTCAGAGTCAGAGCAACTCTGGTGAAAAAAGTTAATGTGTTCATGTCCTCATGTAGTGAGACGGCAGATGCTGAAAACATCAGGGGCGTCACATGTGCTTGAGTATGTGTAGTAGATGAAAGAACATGCAGACTTGATGTTTCAATAGCAGTCTTTTAGTGGTTTAATATTCACAGACACTAGCCCATATCTTCTTAATATGACTTCGATAAGTGTACAGCCCTACTTTTGATTTGCTCATTAAAACTTGGCCAAATTCCGTGACATTCCATGCTATTCTATTTTTTATTACTGTATTCCACATCACAGAAATCATCAGTGCCCCTAGGTATATAGTTTGCTATGTAAAAATAATACATAGCTAACCTTTTGTTTTCACTCCTTTTAGGGGAGTTCAAGCTTTAATTAGTCCCATAAGTCAAAGTTGAAAAAACTAGATACAAATATTAAAGTGCTTACTCTTTTTTTCAAAGGCATTGTCTATTTACTTAAAAACCATTACATAAATAACCAAAGATCACATAAACCATGCATTACCTTCACTTTGGGCCGCTGGTCCAGCAGACTGATCCTTAATCCAAATGCATTCATTAGCATAGCTGCCTTGTTCTTTTGCGAGTAGTCACTATCTCTGGACTCCATGATAGAATTCTGATGCCTTGCAATCTTGAATTTAGGATGTCTTCTGTGGGTTGATGAATGAAGGTTTCAGTTAAAGTGGGTGAGGTTGTAATGGCAACCTTGGTAACTGCAGTTTCGGGTTTGTTTGATTGTTGCACAATAGAAATCGCATTGGTCTCCAAAGAAGAATCTTTAGATGTTTCCATAGTAGGATAAGGCACAAACATATAAGACCTCTTGTAATACAAACTGTCATTGATGTGCTCCCACACAGAAGTCTTGGATAAAAAGAAAGTATGAGCTTTATGCTCTTTTGCACTTGATACTAGATCACAATCCTTGTTCTGACTGTTCAGTCTTTCAAGCTCCTCCAAGAAGTTAACTTTGAGTTTTGGTTTTTCATGTTGCACACTGCAATTTTTCAGAATTGCTGGAACAAATCCAGGGGTATTGATTTTACTCTTGGTGATGGACAAGTGCTCTGATAATGGTGCCATCTCTAGTTTCTTTTTGCCTTTAGTACTTTTTCCATTACTTTGAGATGTTCCCTGTTTTGGTCTTTTGGAGATCTCATAAAAGCTTTTATCTCCTTCGTTGTTGGATAATGAGGTAGAGTTGCTTGGCTTCTTTGAGACTGGCACTAACAGCTGTAATCTCTCAAGTTCCTTCTGTCTTTTAGTAAGCCATTTGCTTTTAGGCCTCTCCGTGTTCAGAGTCTGAGCTGATGGGACTTTGACCTCAGTAGTTGTGTGAAGACTGTCTGCATTGTGAATATCATCTTTCCTTCTTCCTTTGGAGGTTAGTGTCTCATCAAATATGACATTATTTATTTCTGTTGTTGCTGTCTTTTTATAGATCTTCTGTCTGGAAATAGTTGCACTCAATTCTTTGGGTGCTTGAATGCTTTTCTTGGGTTGTACAACTGGTGCCATTTTACAGTGAGAGAGGTGGGTTTTCAGCCTCTTGAAGGGCTTTCCACAATATGGACATTCTTCTAAGTGGAAAAAAAAAATCAAAGAATAGTCAGAAGTTACAGGACTGGACCAAAAGGATTAAGATCAAGGCTGCTTGGAGAAGCACTTGAATATTTCCCCGCATAACTCTCAGAAGAAACATATTAAAGACCTGATGAAATTGCTTTATGAGCCATTTTCTGTGTTGTGTGGTATAATTCCTTTATCTGTTAAATAGCTATAGATTTTAAATATCTGTATAACTGCTAAAAGGTAATTTAGTCAACTTTCAGTAGTACACCAGATGGCCTTAAATCTCCAATTTTGATTTTAAGGAATCTTAAAAGCAACTAATAAGGCATGAGATACTAAAATGGACAAATCATCTATCAGATACGTAGATTTGATACTTACCTACACTCATACTTTATAATTTCACTGCCATCTTTCTATGAAAGAGGTAAAGATCTTCTTTAAATACATTATTAAACTCTGAATTTGGAACGTTTCTAAAGCAGCCACACATTAACAAGTTATAAAAAAAACTCCGATGCATTTTTATGTAGCTCTTGCGGATATGTGTTACCATCGGACAATGAAGTAAAATAACGGACTCTGCGGTAAGTGACGGACCGCTAGTGGACATGCTGGACTATTTTGAGTTACGAAAGACCCCGTTAGCCGTCTTTATCAGTGCCTGTGTGTAAGTACTGCATGTATGCACCATTCACCAAGTCATTCCCGCGAAAGCAATTAAACAATCTTTTTCGAACGTCAGGAGCGACTTGCTATACATTCGAAATTTTATTTGATTTTTTAATGAAGCATCTTTTGAAGCATAGTTCACAGATAGTGTTTCCAGATATCTTCCGAGGCAATTCAGGTAGGCTATTATTATAATTATTACAATAAAAAATATAACTTTTCCGTTTGTAGAAGGTTTTTTAGAATTGGAGTTTTTTTTATTTATGAGTAATGTAAGGTCTGTGGTTAACAAGACACTTTCACATTTTGTTATTCAAAAAACCCTAATAAATTTCCAAGGGAATCTAAGGCTATTTATTTCCTAAGGCTATTTATCGTGACAAAGCAAAAACATTCGCAAGCAAAAGACAACAAACAAAAAAAGTATATGGGTAAAAATACATAAAATTCTACAATGAATTATATTAACTTAATATTAGTACTGCATGTATTAGTATTCCATGGAAGTCTTACAATCAAATTAATTTTTAGAGTTATTTAAAGGATTCATATATATATATATATACATACATACACGAATTCTTTAGATATGTATCTTTATATATATAATCTTCCTTGAAAATAAAAATAGGAATAACGTAATATTAAAATGGTCTATTTCTAAAATGTCAAAATGTTGGCTAATACTACGGAATAATACAGAGGTTTGAGGATAAATCCCCCAATTTGCGGGATGAACTACAAATTGACGTCATTGCTGAATAAAATATTGAAGGGGATACAATTCTAAACTAATAGATGATTTGCCAAATCCAGATCACCGTAGATGTTTTATCTAATGTAGAAAAATCCCAAAATAATAATTCAATTCAAAATAAAACATTACGAATCGTACGTCACCCCTCGCTCGAAGGCACGCATGTTACGTCATTATGACAGCAACAGATGGAAGACTGAGTGAGAGAGAGAGAG
>NW_015638575.1:474433-484521 GCF_001515625.1 Sinocyclocheilus rhinocerous
GAGAGAGAGAGAGAGAGAGAGAGAGAGAGAGAGAGAGAGAGAGAGATTGTAACTTCAGAAAATGACTGAACTCAAGATCCATCTGTGAACAGACAGAGGTAGAGTACATCACAACCCTTTCGTCTCTTCACAAACTATTTATTCCGTTCAAATCTCTTCGTTTGTTTTGTCGTAGGAACAGTTCATCGCTAGGAGGAAGTAAAGTGAACTACACATAGCATTGTGCTATCCGTCTCTCTGCTTGACATTCTGAACGCACTATTTTTGTAACATTATTACCGATTTGCATCAGTGGACTTATGTAAATGAGCCATTTTGACTGATTTCAGACAATAATGTCAATTAACATCAGACGTTTATATTTAAATTATATAGATAATGTGTTTCCCTTCCGTTCTTTGTCAACCCTATGCAGATCATTTTTCTAGTATGAATATAATAGCTCAATGTATCTCACGAATGGATCATAATGCATATAAGCTGATATTATAAGCTTATATTGGCAGGCCTGAATTATTTAATATTATTAATATGCCTTCTGCACACCGGCACTGCAATGTAAACGTGTCTGCAGCTTCTCACTGTGAATTACATTTGTCATTTCGCTCATCATTAGGGGAGAATCTTGACAGAGCCCTTCATTTTGCTGAAAGGAAAGCCGGTGGTCTCTGAGACTGAGAGGTGTTGTGTGCCCTTATTTGACTGTCAAATGCACAGATACGACATGTTGACAGAAAGCAGGTAACATCATTTGCTTCCATTTGCTTCTAATAGTTTGCATGCGTGTTTCATGGTGCATTTATGTAACACACATGTCCTGCAGACATCCATGATGCTGCTGTTGACAGTGTATGCAGATTTAGTGTAGTACTTCATGTCTGCTGGCTATTTTTAGATGTTCTTTTAGAAGGCTGATCCTCTAGACTAGCAACTATATCGGTTAAATGAGTCTGTGCTGTTATCCAGCATCAAGCTTTGACAGCTCTTGAGCTGATGACATTTTTATTCTTAAATCTGAGTCATAATCCTGCAGTGGACATATTGGTGACTAACGGTTGCAATCAAGTCTGCACTGCCCCATTGCTTAGGGAATGGTGATACTTACTACTTAGAAAGATATGCGTCTAGAATGTTCAGAATTGGCTCAAAAAGACCTGGTTGTTTAGTAATAATAAGACTATTACAAATGATTCTATGCATGTTGAACAGAGTAGTCAAAGGCGATGATCTCTGTCAACAGAAAACGCAGACGCAGCTGTGATGCTGAGGAGCTTCAGGTCTTGCCCCAGGCAAAGAGGTGTGGAGGTTATTCCTTTCTCCCCGAGGTTGGCAGTGATGTCTGGGACTCTGAGGTAAGAAGGCACGACAGTTGGCCAGGAACTTTCTTTCATTCAAGAATGGTAAACTGAGACTGATGATGTTCATTCTAGAATATATTTCGTAAAGGGACACACTAGAGAAAGTGCTGAAGTATAGTGTTAAGGCTGTATCCCACAGACCAAATCATCCACTTGACCTTCCATGAATGAACTGAAATTTCAGATGCTATTTTTCTTTTCTTTTCTTTTTTATTTGTTCTGACTACCAAATTGTAAGACATTTTAAAAATGTTATAGTCAGTTCATACTTCACAAAATTTCGTAAGTAGGACACTATTAGTGTTTAAAGTCTTTTATGTTCACCTAGGCTGCATTTATTTGATGAAAAATACAGTAAAAACAGTAATATTGTGAATTATTATTATTGCAATTTAAAACAACTGTTTTCTAATTGAATATATTTTAAAAAGTAATTTATTCCTGTGATGGCAAAGCTGAATTTTCAGCAACCTGTTGTAAACTCAGAATTCAGAGAAAAAAAGACAGAATTATGCGATGTAAACTCAGAATTACAAGTTTATAACTTGGAATTTCGAGATATAAACTTGCAGTTGCAAGAAAAACAGTTAGAATTGTGAGATTGCAAAAAGTTGCAGTTGCCTGTATTTTTTTTATTCCGTGGCAGAAACGAGCCACGTTTCTTTAAAAAAAAAAAAATAATGAAAAGAAAGATTGCAAGATTTAGGTGTAAGCAGTTGGTTAATTTTATGGATTGAACATTTTTTAAGAAATAGACCCCAACGAGTCAATGGAATCTCATCTGATTATACAGTCCTGAATTCAGGGTTACCACAAGGATGTGTGTTATCACCTCTGCTTTTTTCTGTCTATATTAATGAACTTCAATGTAACCGGGATGATCTCACCCTGATCAAATATGCTGATGATTTGGTTTTAATTTCTTGCCAATTGGACATGACTAGTTTAACTTATTTTGAGTATATTGAAAGTCTTGCTCAGTGGTTTGATGATAGTCACTTACAATTGAATATTGAGAAGACAAAGGAACTATGCTGTGGGAACAAAAATAGGATCGGTACGGCTGGTGTCTCATATGAACAAATTACTATAAAAGGTGTAAAGGTAGAGCAAGTTTCACATTTTAAATATTTAGGTACAATCATTGATGACAAACTCTCGTCTGAATACTTTCCGTACCCACTGTATATAAAAGATCATTTGTACCATTGGCGGTGACTTGTTTTAAACCAAATTCTTAATTGAGGTATTATCATGAGGTATCTTTCTGGGTAGGTGTGTGTACACATGTGTATGCATATGTGTGGGCATACATATATATATTGTATTAATTAAAAAAAAAAATGTTATGTGATATGTGAATGTATAGTATTATCTGTTAGGATGTATTTTCTATGCCAGTGTCAAAGATGAATTTCTGTTCAGGAAATCTGGACAGACAATAAAGCTAAATTAAACTAAACTATAATAATGATAAAATAAAAAAATGACTGACCCCAAACTTCTGAACGGTAGTATATTAACTAGTAAACCCAAATAAAACTTTAATCAGAAGTGGTAAAGCACAGAAACCACCTCCCTCCACCCCTCTATTCTTATTCTCAATTCCTTGTCACCCAACAGTCTTCCAGCAGTGACAGCAGTGGGATCAGCAGCCCGGAGCGGATGGCAGGAGCCAGTTCCAACATCCAGAACACTTACCAAAGAGGACTCCATGTATCCCAGGCTCCCTGCAGCCCCATTGCCCCCACCATCTCAGCAGAAGAGCCGGCCGTCTCCTTGAGCCACAACGTCTCATACGATCACATCAACCGTATCTTAAGGGAGGCCCACTTCAGTAGCTTGCAAACTCATGGTCAACAAGGGCAGACGTGACTCTTCCAGCACCCATTGGCATTAAGGAACAATGTACAGGGGACCTTTTAGAGGGCCATTATGGGCCATTTGAAGGCCTAGCACAAATATAGGCCCTCTAAATGCATTTGTCTTCTTTCTTATAGCACTTTTTCATGTTCATAGTGTTTATGTGGGGCTCTACTTGATGTGTTGACCATGAACTTCACATAGGTGCTACATAAAAGAAATATCTTGAAAATTGTCACGTTCTTGCAAGATTATGTAAGCTTTTGCCCTTTACTAGACAGTCACACATGGTGCTACTGCAGTTCTGGGTCACGTTTTATTCAGACACATGCATTTGGCCAATTCTGACACTCTTTGTCCGGTCTAGAAAAGGAAAAGAAATCAAATAATTTCCTGTATTTAAGAGCTGAAGTCTAGAAACCATGCGATTATAATGCAGCCCTGCTTTGGAGTCATTCCATGACGATTAATAATGCTGTTGACGTGTGAACAGAAGATTCCGGTTTGGTTCTGACTGGAATTTAGACTCTTTCAGGAAGTTTTTGGGGCTTGATGATTGCTTGCATATCCAAAACTCAGGTCTAGAGGATTTCTCTCTGCATGCCATGAAGGTTCAGACTTTAAAGATGGAACTTGGTGCCAGATCCTTAGAATTTTTATATCACATAGTCTCTCTTTAACTTTACCTTAGAAAAAACACATATTATCAGAGAGACTATTCTGAAAATGCATGCTGGACTCAGGTCTGTTAATGTGCATAATGAAGCACTCTTTGTCTATGAATTTAAAGGTGTAAACCAATGAATCATTGTGCAAATCCAGTAACTGCAAATTGAAAGCCATGTCTGATATTCACACAAGAATTTCCTGGTTTCATTTTGCAATAATCAGAGCTGGAAATAAACTAGTTTAGATCAGTCACTGCACTCCCTGTAATACGAGGATTCGTCTTCTATGGGCAGACCAGGAATGACCTAAAATTAGCTTGCACCTAACTAAGCACTCTAACAGTATCACGTCACTGCAAGATACTAAATATTTTACCATAAAATATCAATACAACCCATTTATGCCTGTGTTTGACCAATATACATGATTCTTTTCACATGGTGTAGTGCTCCTAAATTTAGTATAGTTCAGTTCATTTTAGACATACATCCTCAACAAAATTTTGAAGCTTAGTCCAAACAGATTGTATGAGGACAGTTACATCATTTCAAGCAGGTGATCTAATTGTGTACGAGATACTGATGTACTTTAAACTACTCCGTGCACAATACTGTACATCCCAGGCACTATATGCTTTGTGTGAAAGACCATTGGCTTCTGATGATGAAAATCGTCCCTGCGGTCACCATTGTTTTGTATGTAGGACTGTATATAATATATAGCTAGCATATATACAATATTTGAAATCATTGTTATTTTATTAAATGTTCTGCTGATGTAAATAAAAATGCTTTTTTTAAAAAAAATATATGTATTCATTTTTTTTCTGTTTCAGGCTCTGAATGGACATGAGGCCATTTTCGTATTCAAACCTGCCTTTTAAGTTTAAATACTGCAACACTTTCACACAAGACAGTTCTTTATATAGTTGCACATAAGTTTTGGCAGGATGTATTCGGATTAAACTCAGTATGGGTGTTAATGTTTGTTCTTACTTTATAAATACACACAGGAAGACATAATTGCTTTAAGTAAGAGGAAAGATTGTAGTGCAAGTAGTAGCAACCATTGCAGTGACACTTGTGTTTAACACCACAACAGAAAAGCATCCTGAGTTGTTTCTCAAATGTATCTCAGTGAATTCAGAATGATTTGAAGAGATGTTCCATTACTGATGATGATCAAGACTTGACTTATTCCCAGTCTGAACGCTTAATGTGAACCACTAGCAGCATTTAGACAGTGAGTAAAGAGTATGTTGCAGTTGCAATTGCAGGTGGATGTTACCTCCATAAATACTGTGACCACATTTATATGAAAAATTATTTCTGATCAAAAATTCCTTTACAGCAATTGGAATATTACTGGATACATGTTGTCAGCATATAAACTGAGACATGCACGATTTTAGTCATTCTGAAGTTATTTTTCCCCAAATCAGCAAATAACCGTAAATGAATGTTGGCATCAGAGATTGAGGAAGGAGAAGGCAGACACTTGCTCACTAGATGTGAGAGAGCCTGCAGTTCTCTCACAGCTTTTCTCAATTGCACAGTCTGTGCCTGTAGTGGCTTCTACACTTATCTGGGCGCCTGACTCGACAGGAACAGGCTCGACCAAACATACAGGTTTGCTTCTGTTGACTAACTCCATTCCACTGAAGAGTGACAGTCTGGGTGGTTCTGAGATTTTAGAGGTTTCCGTGTTCCTGTACTCTCCATCTTTTTGTTTTCTTTTCATATGAGACCCAGGTGCAGTGCTGTTACCCTGCAGGTGATGTGTAGATGGGGTCTCCTCTGATGGGATAACAGAGGTTAAGTTGTCTCCTAGTTGTCCCGGAACAAAGGGGACGGTTATAGATTCAGAGGGTTGATCTGAAAACGAAGAGCTGGCAGAGGTTGGACATCCAGCACGGTCACATTTGGAATTTGTGACACAACCAAGCAAGGCCTCAAACTGCCTTAAGAGCTAATTAAACAAAAATAATCTGTTAGTCCTACATAATTACAAAGATAATACCACTACAATGGAAAAACTTGGTGTAGAAACAGTTTTTGCTAGCAATGTTTGTTTAGAAATTGCTAGTAAATTTCACAATTAGTCACAAAATGGAATTGAAGTACAGGTGAAATTTAAAAGTAGAAAGACTGAAACTGTATTTTCCTGTACAACATACAGTACTCCCAATAATCTATATTTTGATAGATTCCAATAATTTTATTTTGAAAAGCTTTGGCAATTGTGTAGGGCAATTGTTACCTTGGTTGCCTTGTTGGCGACAGGGCCTGCGGTTCCTTCACTAAGTTGTGCAAGGTGTTTATGTATGATATTGTAAATATGGTCTAGAGACAGGAAATCTGAAGAAATCAGGCAGGCCAGAGCACACAACGCCCTCTGGAGGAAGGAAATACAAATTGGTTATGCGGTATGTTATCAATATAAATTGCTCATACAAGTTAAATTAAAAAAATTAAGGATGTATTTATTTGAAATAACTTCTAAGTGTAACAGAATAGGAGACTTTACCATCTGGACGATTTGTGTGTGGTCCTGGAGTTTGCGAGACAAAAGTTCAACGACCACCTCACAGTTGAGAGTGGAGCATCTGAAAGAAAATAGAGGATCAAGACGTAAACAATTTTAGCTATGACACTGCATGCACTGACATTACAACCCAAGAGTGTACTGTACATCAGTATTTGGCTACACTGATGCCAAAATCATGCACATGTCTCATAATGAATCATTTACTCTTTGATGAAGTGCTGGCTCTCTTCTCTGGACAGGAAGACTTTGGAACCGCTGGTCAGTCTGTTGATAAGCGCCGTCTCCTGACCACAGTCCCCCAACTGAATGGCTTCCACACTGATTCAAATGAACACAAATATAACAAAATAACAATGTGAATCTCACACAACCTAAAAAGAATCAAATTAAAAAGAAGAATAATTATTATTTTGTTTTGTGAAAATTAAGCCTATATTAAAATCGCATTCTCATTACAAAATATTTGTGGTTTTAAAGAAATGAATGTTTATTCAAAAAGGACACAATAAATTGATCAAAAGTGACAGTAATGACATTTTTGTTACAAAACATTCTATTTCAAATAAATACTGTTCTTTTGAATACTCAGTTTTAAATTTTAAACAGCACAACCATTTTCAACATTGATAACAATAATACATGTTTCTTGAACACCAAATAAGCACATTAGAATGATTTCTGAAGGATCATGTAACACTTAAGACTGAAGTAACGACTGCTGAAAATTCAGCTTTGCCATCACAGGAATAAATTACATTTTAAGATATAATAAACAGAAAACAGTTATTTTGATCAAATAAATGCAGCCTTGGTGAGCATAATAGATTTCTTTCAAAAACATAAAAAATACCCAAATACTTACACATATAACCATAATAATATTTGTTTGCCCATATATTTTATTTGCTATTATTTGCCCATAATGTATGCTGATTTATTTAAAAAAAAATTATAAATAATATTTTTTATTGTAATACAGTTAATAAATTACTGATTAACAGTAATGATAATCTGAGGGTCACTGAAAATGAGAAATGCTAAAAAAAAAAAAACATTCAAAATTCAATATGATAAAGAGAGTTTTTGCTTAATTTAACTCATAATTTAATGGTCCTAAAAATAAGCCTCTTTTATATAAAAAATATGATATAATGCAAAAATAATATTATTTTATTAATTTTATTAATACAATTTTTTTTAATAAATATTATTTCTTATATATTATATTTCTTGTGATTTTGTTGCAAATTATGACAAATGACATGGGATGCTGTTGTTTTAATACTGGAAATAAGACGCCAGAATTAAATTTCCCCTTAGCTATGCAATGACCTGGCGTTAATGACCTCAAACACTTGAGAAAGCAATGTGTGCAGCCCTGTAGCAGTCTGTCCCTTACCGCTCTGATAGGTCACCGCTCTCCGGACTCGCCCCGGAGTGGCTGCCCGAGCCGCCCGACTTACTGCTTCCTCCCAGTGAGGTCTGGCTGGCTTCTGCAGTCTCCTGGGATGAGTTGTGTGAGGAGCTGTGCCCACTGTCCGTTTCCTCCCAGCCTCCACCAGCCTGCCCTGGGCATCTGTGAGATGCTGCGAGGAGGAGAAATGGTAATTTCTTTGACATTCTTAACATGCACTTGACCTGCTTTTAAAATCAGTGCATGGCTCACCTCTGTGGCAGTGAGACTGGATGTTGTAGGCACATGCTGGCTCTGCCATCTCCACAGTAGCAGAGGGTGCCACCACAGCGTGGTAGTGGTTATCATGGAGACGGATGCCACATTTTAAGATATAATAAACAGAAAACAGTTATTTTGATCAAATAAATGCAGCCTTGGTGAGCATAATAGATTTCTTTCAAAAACATAAAAAATACCCAAATACTTACACATATAACCATAATAATATTTGTTTGCCCATATATTTTATTTGCTATTATTTGCCCATAATGTATGCTGATTTATTTAAAAAAAAATTATAAATAATATTTTTTATTGTAATACAGTTAATAAATTACTGATTAACAGTAATGATAATCTGAGGGTCACTGAAAATGAGAAATGCTAAAAAAAAAAAAAAATTCAAAATTCAATATGATAAAGAGAGTTTTTGCTTAATTTAACTCATAATTTAATGGTCCTAAAAATAAGCCTCTTTTATATAAAAAATATGATATAATGCAAAAATAATATTATTTTATTAATTTTATTAATACAATTTTTTTTAATAAATATTATTTCTTATATATTATATTTCTTGTGATTTTGTTGCAAATTATGACAAATGACATGGGATGCTGTTGTTTTAATACTGGAAATAAGACGCCAGAATTAAATTTCCCCTTAGCTATGCAATGACCTGGCGTTAATGACCTCAAACACTTGAGAAAGCAATGTGTGCAGCCCTGTAGCAGTCTGTCCCTTACCGCTCTGATAGGTCACCGCTCTCCGGACTCGCCCCGGAGTGGCTGCCCGAGCTGCCCGACTTACTGCTTCCTCCCAATGAGGTCTGGCTGGCTTCCGCAGTCTCCTGGGATGAGTTGTGGGATGAGCTGTGCCCACTGTCCATTTCCTCCCAGCCTCCTCCAGCCTGCCCTGGGCACCTGTGAGATGCTGAGAGGAGGAGAGGAGGAGAAATGGTCATTTCTTTGACATTCTTAACATACACTTGACCTGCTTTTAAAATCAGTGCATGGCTCACCTCTGTGGCAGTGAGACTGGATGTTGTAGGCACATGCTGGCTCTGCCATCTCCACAGTAGCAGAGGGCGCCACCACAGCGTGGTAGTGGTTGTCATGGACACGAATGCCAGGATGCTCTGTCGGAGGAAGGACAGCGCTGGCAACCACTTCGGCAGCTTTCTGAATCTTGTCCAAAAGAGTCCCTCCACCTGAACGAGTGAGGCAAACATTGCGTGAAATAAGACAGGACACACACGAGCACCAACCTTCCAGTTGTAAAAATTAGTTTAGGTCAGGAGTAGGATGAATGATATTAAATGTCTGTGTCTTACTGGACTCTTTCCTTCCTGGGCTGTATCCGAACCCCTGCATGCCAGACCTGAGTGACTCTGAGCCCATTCCTGCAAACAAACATCTTGGTATACATCATACACATACTATAACACTTTACTACTTTAAAGGGGTCATATGATGCGATTTCAAGTTTTTCTTTCTCTTTGGAGTGTTACAAGCTGATTGTGCATAGATAAGATCCCTGAAGTTGCAAAGACTAAAGTCTCAAAACCAAAGAGATATTCTTTATCAAAGTTAAGACTCTGCCACGCCCCCCTAAAACGGCTCGTTCTAACACGCCCCCACATATCTACCCCACTATGTGGAAATATTTGCATAATGCGCCCAAATGTGCAAAGAAAGAAGGCGTGGTTTCAGGAACAGCAGTTAGTGTTGAAGCAGCCATGTCAGGGAGAAGCTGTGTGTTTCTAGGCGAAAGCAAAAGCACTATATTTGGCCTTCCGAAAGTAGATGCATTAAGATTACTTACAACAGAACAGCAATGCATTTTATGGACGACCGTTTCACGAACCTAGGAGAGGAGGTAATTCTGACTTTGCTATGACAATCTGGCACTTCTGAATCAGCTACTGTAAGTATGTTTTGTTATTAGTTTAAGTATTTGCAATTGACTGTTCAAAT
>NW_015638575.1:484891-536794 GCF_001515625.1 Sinocyclocheilus rhinocerous
TGCGGAGTTTTGCGCATCATGTGTGTGTGTGTGCGCTCGCGTGTGTGTGTGTGAGAGAGATAGAGATAGAGAGAGAGAGAGACAGGGTCACATCACAGAGTCAGCTGTCTTAACTGTGGCTTGTGTCCTGCAAACACATACCAGCTTCATCACTGTGTCTGTCACGCGACTCTGTTCCCCTTTCGGGCTCTGTCTTTACATTTATTTTGAAAGATGAAGCTCGCGATTATGGTAAGGGGCGTTACATTTCCGACGAGTGCTTGCGGTGTTCGGCCAATCACAATGCACTGGGTCAGCTGGCCAATCAGAGCAGACTGCGCTTGTCGGAAGGAGGGACTTCGTAGAAAACGAAGCGTTTGAGAGAGGCGGGGCATAGAGGACCTACAATAATGTACAGTTTTTGAAAAATAATGTGTTTTTTGAACATTAAAGCATGTCAACATATTCTGTTACACCAAATACACAAAATAATGATCTTTAAAAAAGCATCATATGACCCCTTTAAGCTTATATTAAAACAAACTAAATAGAGACATTCAAAAACACAAATCCTGGTTCACTCACCCACAGATTGTGTCACTGTTTTGAGTGGAGACAGTCCAGAATCTGGGGACATGGTATCATTAAAGAGTAGGGTAGCCAACTCCTGTATAGAAACAAACACTGACTCAATTCAGGTATTAATAAATAACTAGAAATAATACACAGAAAACGGACTGCTTCCTGTATTAATTATATTTGGCATATTTTTATGAATAGAACCTTGACTTGACAGGTTGACATACAAGACTGCAAAAAAGGTACTGGTCATAGGAATGACTGTACTGCAGTTTAATTGTTCGATGATATTGATTTGTCTGCACAGAGAGAAAGTTTTACCTGAGCCGAGCTTCTGACTTTCTGAAAGAGAGCATTTCCATGGATGGGGTCCGGGGGGCCACTGTACACTAAGAAAGACATGTTTTTATTGTTTTTTGTTTAAATGAGTTTGTTATGCTTACCAAGGCAACATTTGATGAAAAATAAAGTGAATACAGTAATGCTGTGAAATATTATAATTTAAAATAACTATTTTCTGTTTTAATATGTTTTAAAATGTAATTTATTCCTGTGATGGCAAAGCTGAATTTGTAGCATCATTGCTCCAGTCTTCAGTGTCACATGATCCTTCAGAAATCATTCTAATATGCTGATTTGGTGCTCAAGAAACATATGTCTTTGCAAACTTTCATCACAATATAAATTATTGCTTTGCCTTTAAATGACTTCCCAGTTTGGCTGGCATCACCAATTCATCCCATACAGAGACCACTTTCCAATCCAATCATTTCCCAGTGGCTAAAACCAAGTCCCACCCTACATTTTTATCTTGCTGAATATCCTGTTGGTGGGTTGGTGACATCACTGCATCTTGACTGAAAAAGTTCAAGAGTTACTGATGCTCTGGTTTTATTGATTGAAACATTATGTTTTTATGTGTGTACACTGAATCCTTAGAATCAGTTAATATGACTTCCTTTTAAAAGTGCTAAAGTGTTAATCTTGAACTGTTTAGATCTGCTTACCAATTACTTCTTGTATAAATGTAGCATTCCACCGTAGCTCTGTGAGGAAGTGAGGTGGTCCATGGCCACATAAATGCAGGAGAATCTTCAGGACCTTGGACAGCGTTAAAAGGCACAATAAACACCATGGCACCACTAAAGCCAAAATTTCGAAAACATTTAAAAACACTGAGCTCAATAAAGGAAGTTCATGAATTACCCTTTTCAGGGTTTGAATCTACAACTTTTGGATTCCAACCGAGGCAATCCACCCAATCTCACCTTAAGTTTGACGTGGCAGGACTCCACCTGTAGTCTCTCCAAGAGGTACTCAAGAAGACACTGGCAGCAGCCCACTGACTCATGGGAAATTTCTTAAATATCATGACAGTTAAGGTCCACTGATGACAGAGCGTTCATTATTCTGCCCTATTCTCTTATGTAATGGCAAAAAAGGATACTGCCAATTTCCTCAAAGAGATAGCCGGGACAGGGCGATTCGTCATCTGATGTTGCTCGCATAAGTGTTGGCACCTGAGACACAAAAAAAGAGGTGAGCAAATTTGTCTTCCAAAGAGATTATATATATAGTATTATATTACATGCTGTTATTATCTGAATCCACTGACAAAGTCAGTACCAAGACACAATGATAGTAATACCATGGTATGTTTATATATTATTGCACAGAATGTAACATGGTATAGTACTGGTATTACCAGTACTGGTAAAATAGTACTGGTATTACAAATAGACCATAGGTACTCATGTTATGGTACATGTCAAAAAGACCATGGTAATACCATGGTATATTTTCAAAACACCAAGACAGTACCATGGTAACTGTGGTTGTCTTTTTCCACTGTCTGTAAACATAAATATCAATCATATGCAGAGATAAACTGTCCATTTATATATTTAACCACTGCTAACGCCAGATTCCACGGATACGTACTTTTTGTAGGAAAACCAACCGTTCCAATAATGAAGCCATGGTGAAGAAATCTGTGTTTTATCGCCTGTCTATGTACCATTGCTCACAAGGCGGGTGACAGAGCAGGTCCTGTCTGCCCAAGAATGTCTTCACAACCCACACGGACCTCTGTTTAGCTCGCCCACTCCGGTTTGACGTAGGCGACGTCCGCTTTGTGAGTCGCATCTTTTCAGTGAAACAGTTGAACCGATTCCTCCAGGAGTTACTTCTTTGGAATGAGCGGTTTAAAAGAATCGATTCGCGGAAATAAATGAAAGATGTCGTAGCCAATAGAACGTGGTACTAAAGAACACGTGATCGACTGCGGAAGTTAATATGGAGTGGATTTCTCGAAATCCCGAATGTCTTTGAAATCAACTCCAGTTACTACAGGCTCTCCACCATAAGTAGGAAACTACACCAGAAAAAAAACAAAACAACCAATCATAAAGTAGTGCATATGTTTCTGCTTCCAGATTAACGCACTGATTGGCCAGTTACTCGTCAATGGGAGGTTTACACGCGTTATCTCAGTCAGAGGTCACAAGCATGGCGCTGTCCGTGTTGAATATACACACTACATCTATGAGCCGTTACAGTGGTTTTTAAATAAATGAACGTAGGATTATTAACAGATTGCCGCTAAATAAAAGGATTATTGTAGTATATTTTGAAGTTTTTTTTTTAACTATGTCTAGTTCAAATGTTTGGACTCGCAGCAGAGCGAGAATGAGACTCATCCCAGAGCTGTTGGCTCAGTGTTCAGGAGAGGTACACGGTCAACCAGTATTCCTTCCTCAGTATTGTTTTATATATATATATATATATATATATATATGATGCATTATATTATGCATTTATCCTTTTGTTGTTGTTTGTACATCGGTCTGTTTTTCTATTATTATATTATTAGGCAGCTGCTTATGGAAAATGTGTCGCCTCCACAAACACTGGCAAACAGGAGCTGACCAAAAACGTGTGTCAAAGAATTTGAAGTACTGAAAAGCTGCTTTCAATCAGCTGTGAGTGTTTTTCGCGATTATTTTATTAAATATTTCTTAAGAAGTATCCTATTTACACAAACATTAGAGACATGGCAAATCACTTTTTTTTTTTTACTATATAAATAATTGTATAGTTTAATTATTAATAAATTACACATTTAATATTAATGTTTATAAATATCTTTTGCAGAGACATTTAACTAATTGTTTTATATTTGCAGGCAAAAAAGGGAGTAAAGTGAAGACTATAATGAATAAATATCATGCTAACCTTGACAGTGTTGGAAATCATTATAATTATCCAGTGAAACATTTCTGGGGATAAATATCTTTTATGTCTTTTTTTTAAATTTTTAAATAGTATCTTTTGTCATTTCTATCTCTCTGTAAATATACATAAATATACAATAATGTGTTTCAAATGGATAATTGTTTTGTGCAGAAAACCACAATGAAATATCTTTTTAATAAAAAGTCAAATCATAATTCTATCCTTTGTTCAGATATAACATTATAATATATAGAGGCAGTTTGGACTGAATTATATCACCATCTGCTTCATTACTTTGCTGTTGCTACATATCAATATATCAGAATTGGGATAAAAGAGACAGACTAATGATAACCAGGCATTCTCTGTTGTTTGGAGTGTGTAATTGATGAGGGAGCGGCAAAATGAGAAATGAGATATGAGGTGTTACGTGATGGGTGGTCATTATCACGGCCTTGAATGGCGATTGCAGATCAGCGCTTGAGTCAGTCTCCAAATTTGGACTCGCTCCTGAAATCTAGGATGGCGGTTTTAGGGGTTTTGTTTCCAATCAAACAAAAGCGGGCTGAAACATGAAAGGCCAGCTGATTAATGTGTATCCGTGGGGTGTATGTCACTGGCACCACAAAAGATTATGGGCTCTTAGTCATCTCGTATGGAATGTAAAGCCGTGCCACTGTTAAATACACCCTTCATGCACAACCTGCACCCTCATTAGCCACATGTTAATTGATAGAAGGGCCATAAAGGCAGCCACTAATGAGTGGGGATCAACAAACTATTCAACCAGCCAATTAGAGGAACGAAGAACAGTTGTATAAAAATTTCCAGCAAAGCAATAACTTGTATTTTTATAAGAAAAGACATGCTACAGGTTATGCTTCAGCTTAGTCACAATCATTGTTTGTGGCCTTCCTTCATATGGGCTTCATTCACACTTTTTCAGTGCACTACAAGGTGTTAATTGAAAAAGAATGGTCTTGTGAAAACGGTTGTGTTTGGTCCAAATTGGCTATAAAATCTAATGGTTTAGGGGAACTTGTCTTGACATTAAAAAGGTTTATGCAGACGATCAGTTCTGTGCACAATGAGCATTACATTAGCAAACAGTGCCTCAATGTCTTTATTATACCAGTACAATAGATGGCAGGCCAACCAGTGATTTTTAAATGTTTTAAACATTTCTATTACCTGTATAGTTATCTTACATGTTGTGTTTATGACTTAATATTAATTCAGAGACTAAATAGGATATTTGTACTTTCAAAAATTAGTCATAGTTCAGGATTATTTAAGTGAACTGAAAAAAAGCTTGAAATGTTTCTAAAAAAGGTGAAAACTTAAAAAAACATTTCTCACCATTTATATATCACTATAATTTTTAGCCTATATTATTTCATATTTCACAAAGAGCTGCTGTTACAATTTATTCATGTATCCCAATTAAAGAACAAAATAAAATGGTTAGGGTCAAAGAGTCATCAACCTCTGAAATCTGCTAACATGTAACTCAAGGTTTTTTTTTTTTTTTAAGAGATCTACACATCTGGTAACTAAACACCTGTATATGGATGAGTGAGCAGTGTTAATGACAAGACAGACAGACAGCATTCCATGAAACTCATATGACCATATCTCTATATATTTATGTCTGAAATAGGAAAAAGATCCCCAAAAGCGAGATCAGGAAATTCATCAAGAGAATACAGTCACTGACAAGTTTAACCAGCAAGGTATAGAAACTGCAGATAGGGGACAAAAAGTTGAAATCCACACACAGTGTGGGTGTAACAGACTTCACATACACATCACTGCAGAACAGAAACCCCATAAGGCACTGACCAGAATCATATCTTCATAGGCAAAAATATATAATGTTCAAGAGAAAAGCAATGCAACCCTAAAAAAAGAAACCCACTGCACAGTGAAAACAAGGAACTGACTTTGGGAAATAGTCATGTTATGTTCAACACTAAATCTGGAATACATGTAAGGTCCAATTTCAGATCAACCACAAAAGATGAGTTGAGTACTTTAACAACGTGATAAAATAGAGTCACAGACAATTTAAACACACTGAAACAACCAAAAGAAAAAAAATCAAAACAAATTATTCAAATATTTAATTCACTTATAGCTGGTCTGACTAACTACTAGTTATAAGTTAACTATATGGAAGGAAAATCTGATCCTGAAGACACGCACACGCACACACACACAAACACACACACTCCTTCGAAAGACAAACTACAATTGCAAAAGAAAAAAAATTAATAAAGGACTTTGGACAAATAAGAAAGAAAATATGATTTCATCAGGCTTTTTCTGAAAACCATTAAAGAAGTCTCAGCCTGGATTCCCAAGACTTTTCAATAGCACTTAGTATTCCACCAGTACACTGAAAAAAACAACAAAGATATCTTACCGTAGAGTGACCGTAGTTTCAGATAAGAACATGTCACTATTCTAGCAACCAGACGGACCATTGAACATGTTGGCCAAGGTAACATTAACACTCCATTTTCATTATACAGGATAGAAGACTGAAAACACTACGGTGCAGTAAATGGTCCAATAGTTCCTAGAGAAGAAAATAAAGCTCCTAGAAGAAGATAAAAGCTGCATTTTTTAAAACTGCATCTCATATTAATTTGGCTTCTATTTTCATTCACAGAAGATAAAACTTCAATAAGGAAGTATGCAATAGTGACATTATATTTTAGAACTTGCCATACAATTTACCATAGCAGCCACAACGGGGTACACTTGTGCCGTTTTCCTATGCGACGGTCCAAAACACAATATTCTGAAATGCCCCGTGTGCCCATCAAGGTCCGTTTTTAATGTGATGCCTGCTCAGTTTATTACACCAGACATTCCTTTTATTGCACCAGATTCAGCAAAATCTCACACAAAACAATAATGGAAGCTCATAAGGGACTATGGATTCAGTGTTCCTGGCGGACAACTAAAGGATCAAATCAAAGTGCCCACTGTCATCATGAACCCAAAAGGAATGTTAGAAGTCTTAGATAAAGGCATCAACTTTTCAAATGAGGAGTAAAGAGATTTGTCTCACTGCCAAATCACGTAAGTTTTTGAGTGAGCATTTCTGCACATCCATTTGAGAGGTTCACTGGGTTCCAGAGGTTGTAATTCTGGAACAACCTACTCTAGTCTTCACTCTCCTGCCTCTGAAACGTCTGTTTAAGCTGGCGTGTGTGAACCAGAGATCCCGCCAGGAGCTGCCCCTTTAGGTCAGCGTGTAAGTCTAAACCTCCTATGTCCCGCAGAAGATCCAGGTCAGCGTCTCCTCCGCCCTCAGGGTCCACAGCTCTGCGTCTCCTCTTAAGGTCCAACCCTCCATCCTCTCTGCTCCTCTTTTCCTCTTTCTTCTCCTCTTCTGGTGGAATTATATTCTCCTTCAAGTCCCTGCCTCCTTTTTGCTTAGGCATTTGCAGGACTTCTGCTTTGGGTGCATTATCATCCTTCTTTGCATCAATGACCTGCTGTAGTTTTTCTAGTTGTTCTTTCTGCTTGAGTATCCTTTTCTCTTTCTCTGCACGCTCCATGATCTCTTTATCAGTCTTCTCTTGTTCCCGTTTCAAACTCTCATCCTCGAGACTTCCCTTGCCCTGCTGCACATGTCGCGCATCGATGACCTGCTGCAGCTGGTCTAGCCGCTCCTTCTGCTCCAACAATCTTTTCTCTTTCTCGGCACGCTCCATGATCTCTTTATCCATCTTCTCTCTTTCAAGTTTCGATCTTTCCGCTTCAAGCCTTTCCTTCTCTAGCTGTTCCTTTTGCTGCCGCACACGTTCTAGCTCCAGCTCACGTGCCAGTTCCTCTCGTCTTTCTCGTTCCTTCCGCTCCTTCTCGACACGGGCCTGCACCTCCTTCTCAATCCTTTCCTTCTCCAACTTTTCTTTCTCTATTCTCTCCTTCTCTGCCTCCAGTTGGGCCAATTTCTGCCTCACTCTCTCCTCCTCTTCTGCAAGAGCGTCAGGATTGATTTTGGGCAGTTCTGGTTCTCGAGGACGCAGAGGAACACCTCGGGCACCGACCTCTGGAGGTAGTGCTCCATCGTGCCCTACTTCGTTTTTCAGCTCCAGCTCCTCCTCCTTGGGAACTTTAACACCTGCATCTTGCACCAATTCAAGGGCATTGTCGGGAAGACCAACTGCGACGTGAGCCTCTTTTGCTTCTGGGTCTTCAGGCCCTGCGACAGCTGCAGCTACGTTCTCCACCTCACCTACACCCTCTCCTACAAAAGACATGATGTATTTTATTACTGCACTGCATGCAAGATCACTTCAGCAGGAAGCACCAACACTGGTAACACTAAAGGTTAATTGAATCATTCTCTTTTTATTTTTCACCACATGACCAGAAAAACGTTCATCTTTTACGTCTAGACAAGTTGTCTACTGTTTGCTGACTTTCAGACTCACTTGCTGCTGCCTTTGGCTCAGCTTCTCCTTCTTTCACTTGATGGACCTCCTCATTCACATCTAACTGTTTTTCCTCATGGTCCACATGTATTTTCTGCTGTTCTAGTGCCTTTGGTTCTTCTTCTCCCTCCTTAATTTGGTGGATCTCCTTGTGTTGCTCCTCAATTACAGCCAGGAGTTTTTCCTGTTGGTCCAGAAGCCTTTTCTGCTGTTCCTGCTGCTCCTTAATTACCTGGAGCAGCACAGCATGGTCCAACTGACCCTCTGAGGATCAGCCAAGCAGAAAGGAAAAAGAGAAGTTACAATGAATATATTGTAGGATGCATATGAGAGTGTAATTAACTGTGGTCAAACATACTTGTCAGTCTGAAGAAAATGTTAGTGGTGCCTGCCCATACAAAACCTACAACCATGATGTTGTAGTTGGCCTGTTAACTTTCCCACTATTTGTTAAGCTATGTTCAGAACTGTTCTGAGTTCCTAGATTTAACACTGGTAAGTATTTTAGGTGGTTTCTAGGATGTTTCTATGCGGTTAGTAGGGCATCGCTAGGTGTTTGCTAGGAGATTGCTATGTTGTTCCCAGTAATTTGTAACGCATTGCTCAGCAGTTGCTAGATGGTTGCTGGAGTGTTTCTATGCAGTTAGTAGGGAATTGCTATGTGGTTGCTAGTAAATATGATACCCTAACAACATCAATATGGAATTCTACCAAAGAAATCACTTTCATCATCAAACAAGAGAAAGACTAGAGATCCCAATTAATATGAGATGGCTGTTCAGTTATGTTTCCAGAGCTATTATACAGTACACAACTAGAATAATGGTCAATGTATCAACACAGGTAACAGACTATTGGTTATTAACAGCTATAAGGGTTGAAGCGTGAGAGAGAATGACTGGTAAAAATAACAGCAAAAAAGACAAGAGTAGAGTGAGAACAGCAGACATAAGACACATCATCTCGTACCTGCAACAATCTTTTTAATCACTGTAGGAGGCAGGAGTCCGTGGCACAACAGAATGGCGGAGGAAGATAAGAAATCGAGAAACAAAAGAGAAAAAGACAGTACAAAGAGGGCAAAGTGCCTTAATCAAAAACAAGCCACGCGAAAGAGACAAGAGATTTCAGATTTGGTGCATTTTTGCAGTATATCTGAGTGCAGCAATGCAATGTGACATTTCAGATGTTGGCCAATTTGCTGAGAGAAAGTAAAACGAGCATCTGGGGGAAAAAATGGCAAGTTATACAGTGCAAAATACACTTTTGACTTTGTACTAAAAGTTTTTTAAAAAGTATAGGATATGTATTATCATTACAAAACAGACCTGTCCTTGATGCTAATTGGTCAATACTGTGTTCTAGTCATGCTAAAATTAAAAATATAATACAAGTTTATGACAGCACATTGGTTCATAAAGCTACTGTCTAGTCGCCAGCTAATAAACTTAGCACTAGGTAGGTTTTACATATAAGTGACTATATTTTCTAGTGTAAGAATTGAATTGCATTGCTTGATTACCCATTACCAGTGTTGTTATGGTTAACTAAAACTATTAAAAATTATTTCCAGCAATTGAAATAAAGTTATATAATATTAATATTACATTAAAAAAAAGTAATTAAAATTAGCAATGTTGTCTTGGCAATTAATTAATGTTTAAGATGATTTAAAACTGCAACGAAAATAACGCTGAATAGAAAAGTTTAACAAACTAAAATTTAAATGAAAACTGGAAATATAAAAATAAAGCCAGTTCAAAACGGTCAAGCCAGGAGTGCTGAAGTAGAACAGAACCAGGCCAAGAGAAGCAAAGATCGCACCAGTGAGCTCAAACATCTGACTGAATGACTGAACAGAAAACGCTATTTTTCAAACCACCAACCTTTATACAGTCTATATTTCAATCCACATTTCCTATAGATTCTGGACAATGTTCTGTCAATGTTCTGATGGATAAAGCACTCACCTTCCATCTTGTCCCCATCTCCATCCTTGTCCACCCCTTCATCCTTTTCATCTGGAACCTTCTGTTCCTTGTGCTCCTGCACAAGAAACTTCTCCTTCACTGCAGAAAGCAGTCATTGAATTAACAAATTATTACAGAGTGGAAAAGGTGTGCCATGTCATTTCAAGAGAATATGAATAAAAACAAAAGGTCAAAGACGATGTTTACAAGCTACTTAGAGTTTATCAGTCATGTACGATAAACAGAAACTAGATGTTTACATTTTCTTAAGATCTGAGTGGTTGCCAGAGCGTTGCTAAGCAGATGCTTATGTGTTCACTCACATTTCTCACCCTGGGGTTCAGGGGCTTTGTCCATCTCCTCTGGCTTCTTCTCTCTGGGCGCTTCATTCTCATCATGCTGTTTCTTCACTTCAGGCAGGTTTTCTGGTTCTTTATGGCCCAAGAAGGGCTCAACCTTCTTCAGATCCTCTGGATTTTTTGCCTTATCCAACACTTCATTAACTGCAAGCTGGTCCTGATCGACAGCCCTTTTCACTGCAGCTTCTTTTTCTTTTAACTCCTCCTCTTTTACAGCTTCCACCTCTTGTGCTTGCCCCGCCCCCTGCTCAGCAAGAAGCTCCTCCTCCTCGCCAGCAGGCAGTTTCTTTTCTTCCTCCACAACTATAGGTTGTTTATTTTCGTCCTCCAGTTCCTCCTGGTTTTTGATCTCATCTATCTGAACTCTGTCATGAGGGTTGGGCGGCTCATGGCGATGGGCTTCCCCTTCTGGGACTGCAACACCTGTAGAAGAGAAGCCTGATCTCTGTTACTGCTCACATGCTCTCATACGTCACAAAACCGTCCAAATTACACAGCTAAATTAACGCATCACCTGCTTCAGGGCGGACCAGCTGAACCTTTTCATCCTTATTGTTTTGCTCAGCCACTTCCACAGGTACTTTAATCTGAGGGGGCTCTGCTGCTGCCTTCTCTGCTGGCTGTTCAACCTCAATTGGTGGCCTATCTGGCTTCTCTCCTGGATCAGGTTCCAGTCTATTCTCTTGCACTAGAAACACACAGATTAGACTTGTCAGTCACAATATACAAAAATAAATAAATAAATAAATAAAATAATAATGTCAAGTTTCTGTGCGGGGTGAAAAAAATTTCAAATTTATCCCACACCTATGGTTCTCAACCCATGGCTCTCAGGCTTCATGTAGCTCTTAATGGCAGTTTCAAAAGTTTCATTTTTTGTTCTTTAATTAGTTTTTGCCTGAGGTTTGTCAGATGTAATTTGCAGTGTAACTCAAGTTACTTTGATGAAGACCCTACTTTGGGTACAAACAAACCAGAATCAACACTGCACAGGTCTTCATTATGGCAGTGTAAAGATAAAATTTAAAATAAACATGAAACGGCATATACAAGCTATTTTAGTTTTATAATCTGATATCTTTGAGAGAAACAAGAAAAAAATGGAAGGCAGAACTTGATTTTTTTTTTCCATCAGAAAATGACTGGACTGTTAAAAGTAAGCATTTCATAACATAAAGGATCACCGCAGCTAGTTGGGTGGTGTCTCTAAACTACCAGTTCAAAGTTTGGACACACCTTTCTCCTTTTTTAACATTTTAGAATAATAGAAAATGTGATATTTGGCTGCATTTTTTAATTTTTGCTATACAGTCCAACTTGTCAATTTTAATAGTTAGCTATAGTATATATAAATACATATCTTTATATATAAATATTAGCTATAGTTGGCAGTACTATTAACACAGGTCAAGAAAGAATTAGGCTATCGAGAATGAAATTACCTACTTGATTAAGTATTTTAAGTATTTAAAATAAAAATACTGTCTCTGAACATATTTAATTACAAATTACATTTAATTTTTTTTTTGTCCAGCAAAATACAAATTACAAAATACTAACGTAATTAAATACGTATTTTAAATACATTTAATTGAAATACTGCTCATCTCTGATTTCAATCCAAGCCATGTGTGCACGTCTTTTCTGCTGCAGCGCAGTCCTAAAAATCCCATTGAGAGTGTCCCACAAACACCAGTAGAGGGCAGCAGAGTATGAAAGACCAACAGGATACGCGTTGCACCGTAGAAGAGATTTCTAATAAGGCTATTGATGGATGCTCAGTACTTTCCATATAACCTTGCCACTCGTCCTGTGCAAAACAGCCTTTGAATATTTGCAATGTCCACACCTTCCTTTAACCTGAGCCTGTAGTGTACTACCATAACAGATAATCTACAGCACGACATATGCAGAAAGGAGTTACACATTGCAAATTAGAAAGGATAGCAGTTTTGATAAACAGTATCTATGAGAGCAAGAAAGAAACAGGGGGTTTAAAAGAAAGAAGGAGTGTACAGTAAAGGGGGTTGGGTGCACTTCCCTACAATCCTGAAAAGCAAAGCGTGCATGTGCGTACTCGTATACCTCTACATGCCCGCGGGCCCCATGTTCCACTCACTTGCTCACAGAGCCCTACGTTTTCACACAGCTGCCCTCACCAGCAAGCCGTAAACAGGAAACAGGTGTGGAAGTGGGTGTCCGCTCAATGATAAATGCCAGTGTCAGTCAGCAGGAGGGAGTGAGAAGGAGAGGAAGGAGGAGCGTCAGAACAGAAAAGGAGAGGTAATGGTGGATAAAGTTGTTTGGACGCTCCTGCTATCTGCATTTTTTATGAGCCTCTGTCCTGTATCGGCGCATGTTGGATCTCCCCTCCCATGAACGGAGCCATAACGGGAAAATGCCACCGGATGTTTCACTGCTGCTCTGGGACAGCGAGTGCTCAGGTTTGAAGGGCGTCATTCAGGTCACTGATTCAAAGAGAGGCCTGCTACTGGAGCTCATCATTTGTGCTCCTTCACTGTTCTTTCTCATTTTCTCATTCATTTCACCTTGTCCCTTTCAGAACTTCCTTTTCCATTCTGTGTCATGTCAACTGATAACTTTCTCTTCATAAATATAAAGCATAGACGTACCTTGTACTTCAGGCATCTCAGGGGCAATGAGGATGGGAGGCTTGTTCTGAGTTTTTGCAGGGACATCCAGAGGGGGGTTTAATTTCTGTGGCTCGTTGGAGGAAATGGACAGCGTGGTGAAGGTACTGATGAGCAGGATGCCGAGACCAACCCACAGAACCAGCTTTAAAAAAGAAATGAAGGGAGAAATTAAAAGAGAAAAGAAAGTTAGTGTATATGGTCCTCTAACCAAAAAAACTTCAAAGTGGTGTAACTCCGTAGATTATAATGAACAAAAACAAAAGTCTCATGCGCATGAGAAAAAAATGCTGGAAATTATCACAATGTCAGCAAGTTAAATATATAAATATCTGTTAAATATTACATATATAAACAGATAATTTTACGTTTTTATGACGTTTATTAAAACTAGAGGTGGTAATTGTTTGAAATCACACATTTAAATTCTTGGGGTCAGAACTGTCCATATTAAATCCAATTTCTATTTTACTGTGATAAACAGTTTAATATGTTTTGAAGAAAGAAAAAAAACACTAAATCAAATGTAAACCATGAAATTTATGTTCTTTTTCTTCCCAGTTTACTCAACTCAATATTATGACATAAATGCCATTCAAGCTGACTGTAAGCCCCGAGACAAACGGTAAAACTACTCGGAACAAAAAAAAAAAAAACTGTCCTACTACTAAAATAAAGTTTAAGCTGGTAAATAAAATATAAGTAATAAAAATGATAAAAAATATATTTTTAAATACATTAAAAAAATTTAAAAAGAAGAAAAACGCTTGCCCTAACTGAAAATGGGGAAGGATGTATATGTTTTTCCTCCTCCTTTGCTCACAGATACTCCACTGCTCATGCAGTGAAGTGTGCGCTCTCTAAACTGCCCCAGTGTTACACTACTCTCACAGTTGACTTTCACCTTTTTGTTTGAAAAACAAATCTGTGATTTGATTCAAATCAATAAACGATAGAATCAATTTCCCCCACCCCCTCATAGAACTGTTTAAATTCCCATAGAATCAGTGCACATTTCATTTTAGTAAAATTTAATTTTAGTTTAAAATTCAATATACAAAGCTGGCAAGGGTGTCGCTGGCATCAAATCTACAATAATGTCCTACAGTCACATTAATGGTGCCCCAAACGCTGATGAAATCTATTAAAGTATGCCCCTCCCAGTTCCTCTGCCCCTGATCTGAGGTTATTCTTTGTGCAGTGGTGGACCTGGACATGTCAGGCTGCTTGGCATGAGACATGGCAGAGTGGCATCATCCGCTCATGCCAACACAAACATCTGTTGTGCTCATAATGACAAGAAGCTCTTTTGAAATGGTCCTTGCCCCAATATCAGGAACGCCACCCATTTGGGTGAACTCCAGTGTTTGGGAAGTAACCCTGTGGGCAGAGACTCATAGGCATGGAAGTGTGGCATAGTTGGCACTAAAGAACAATGAACATCAGTATGTTGGCTGCTCGCAAACCACACAACATAAAAGTGATGAGGATGACATCAGCATTGTGGTTACACATCACCTAAGATGAGACCTCAGTTGCTTTCACTCTGTTGTGAAAGAGTAAAGGCATCTGTAATTTGGGCAGGAGACGGAGGGGGCACAGCCCGAGGCACAGTGCCAGCACA
Organism: Sinocyclocheilus rhinocerous; assembly: GCF_001515625.1. Classification (NCBI taxonomy): domain Eukaryota; kingdom Metazoa; phylum Chordata; class Actinopteri; order Cypriniformes; family Cyprinidae; genus Sinocyclocheilus; species Sinocyclocheilus rhinocerous. The sequence goes on from NW_015638575.1 coordinate 499,739, forward strand.
CACACTGTGGGAATGATTCCACACAGCAAGTCAATGCACTCGCAGGATATCAAAATTAATGACAAACTCCATTACAAAGAGAGAGGATCAGCTGCCTTTTCTCCCTGACAGACAATTCCAGTGCATTCTTCTTCTTTCAGATCACATCAGAAACAGACAAAATTTATGCATTCTCTTTAGATTCTTTGCCCTTTTTGTTTCAAAGAACTACACTTCCATTCAAAACTTTGGGGTCAGTAAGATTTGTTTCTGACAAAGTCTCTTACCAAGGCTGCATTTATTTGAAAAAATTTTTTTTTTTAAATAAATAAATAAATAAAATATTGTGAAATATTATTACAATGTATGTATGTAGGTGAGTAAAACAACGACCGTCAGCGAGGTGTGCTGTACCTGTGCAGTCCAGGCATTCTTCAAGATCTTCTTGTAGATGAGAGCTGGGCAGATGAAGCAGATCAGACTGCCCATGGTGGCTCCAGTCAGACCCAGGATGGTCTCCACTATGGCACACACACAAACATATTTATTTGCTATGGTACAAAACCAAAACAAAGGTAAGGCTAATGAACTATATTACTTGGAAGAATAGACTGGTGTCAGAATTATGCAATTGAGAATTATAATCATTCACTGCCAATTAATGCTAGCAAATTTCTACTTGCAATCATTGGTCATAATACTCTCTCTAAACTTAAAAGTTCCAAATGACTTGTAAAATGTCTGGTGATGTAATTAAGCAAAAACAAATAACCTCTTCCTTGTTATTGAATACATGTGAGTGTAAATGTTAATCATTTTATCCAAATAAAGTTTGAAGAATATTTTTCAAGATAAAAAGTAGTTTTTAAAAACTAAATAAAATAAAAAAACTGAGGTCTGATTTTTAAAAATGTTTTTGAAAAAAAGTATTTAATGCTCACGTAGGCAGCATTTATTTGATCATACAGTAAAACTGTAATCTTGTGAGATGTTTTTACAATTTAATTCTTAATATATTTTAAAATGTAATTTATTCTTGATAAATTACATGGCAAAGCTGAATTTCTAGCAGCCATTACCCCAGTCTTCAGTGTCACATGATCCTTCAGAAATCATTCTGATATGCTGATTTGGTGCTCAAGAAACATTTCCTATTAAACCCAAGCCTGAGCTAACTTGATAACATGAACAGGTAATATTATCTGATTTGTTTTTACTAGGCCTATATTTAAACTTACCTTGACACTCTGTAAGTCATATAACACCATTTTAACAGTTTTAAAAATCACTGTAACACTGCAGCCTTAGGTGGCTATTTGCTCTAAGATATAAACCAAAATAAAACAGTAAGTAAGTGTGCAAATCTATTCCAACCTGCACTATATTCAGACCCAGCATGAGGAGGCAGTTTAAACCGGAAAAAAATGGCACAGGCAATCTACACCATCTCATCTCCTGAATCACCACATTCATCCTCCATCAGTCTTTCTCCCCAGACCGCTCCATCACACGCTCCCCCCTCATCCTTCTATCTGCCTCCTACCATCCTTCCTCCACGCTGCATTTGTGTTGCAAGGCTGGGCAGTGGGCCCAGGGGGTGTTTTTCATCCTGAGAGCAGCCATATTGTTTTACTCAAATTTATGCCCTGCAGTGTCTGCTTCCCTATGGTTGGATTTGTGGCCGTGAGGACACGCCGGTGGCCAGCGGAGCCATCATGGAGGACAGAGCTACGCCTTTACCCCATTCAATCGTCTCTGCGAGTCTCACCTTCCCTTCTCTATTAGTCTAATTGGGCCCACTGAGCCAAATGGAGCCCAAGCCAGCGACAGCCAATCTCCATGAAGAATGAATAAAACATGGCCCACCCCACCATTGCCTAAAACACACCTTTATTATCCTGTTCCACTGATAATGAATGGACAGTATAGAGAGGAAGGATAAGGAGTGATTGACGGAGAGATATTTTAAAAGGGGAGATTAAGTGGGGTATGACGTCATAGGGGTATTAGGGAGAGTAAAACATATGCGGGCACACAAACAGACTTACCATTAGGAATGAGGATGCCGCCCAACATGGTGCCAAAAACGATGCAAAGAGTGATGCTTTTGAAGCGAAGGGGTGGCATATACCCACCTGCAGCGAAGGTGCCATCCTTTTGCTGAAAAACAGAGACAAACAGAGTACTTTCACAAACCTGTTACTAGATTCCAGGCACACATGTTGCTCTCCAAGCCTCTGTTATAGCTGAACAAGTGAAATGCATGTAAGGATATTGGGTTTGACATGTAAGCTTCATAAACCCCCTCCGCTCTGTTGTCAAAATGCCAGATTTAACGACAGCATAAAACCCTTCGCCCGACCGCGAATCTAGCCGTGATTTGAGCTGATTCAGCGTGGCAGCGGTGGTGAGACAGCGAGCCAATGTCTTGGCTGGTTTATGGAGGAGATTTGGACCTTTTGTCATCAATCCAGCCCTTTTTATTTCCTCCTGAATCTCTCAGTGCCCCAGCAGTCTGCTGGCCGTGGAGGCTGGATCACGGGTGTCTGAGCGGTGGAAGGAGACTTTGGAACTCAAGGGATCTATACTGAGGGACAGAGCAGGCAAATGCATGCTGACTGAGACCAGACTTGGGGTCTGACATCAGCCCTGTGTAAATATGTTAGGCTCAATGAAGTCTTTATTGAGTCCATTAAATTTAGCAAAATACTTCTGCAGCTGGTGCAGTTTATGTGCATCAGGAAGAAGGAGACACCTGAGTTTGTCCAGACAATGTCCAGATGGTGCCAAGTAAATGATTTTAAACATGGGCCAAGAATTATGGGATGTTTAAAAAATGGGTATATTTTGTGGGTTAAATTGGTGGACAAACGGGGATGTGTACAACCAGTTCCAACCAGTCACAATACACATCACAGGGACTTTTGACAGTCTCAATTCTACTTCATTATAGGTAAATCCTTGTCTACAGTGTTCAGGATCTCAAACGTAAATGGTAAATGCAGTTTAGTGAGAAAAATGGTGTAGAAAAATGTAAAAATATAAAAATAATTGTTACAATATAATATAATATTTGACATGTTTATAATATTATATATTACAGTATAAATAGATTTTTATATACGAACATATATTGCTATCTATACATTTTAGGAAGGGGCTCGTCTCAAGGGAAACTTGTATAATCAAACTAGCATATTTGGGGGTCCATGGCATAAAAAGTTTAAAAACCTCTGTCTTTGTAAAACTGTTACCTGCTGCTCGAATAGCATGGTGTTGATAGCCTGTCTGCAGGGCAGGATCATCATGGGAAAGCCCACAGCCACAGACATCATGAAGCCCACACGGATCATTTCCGTTACCAGGTTTGATGGAAAGTTCATCAGTACGTTCCCGGCAATGTTATCTGTGAAGCTCACATAACCGAAGAACCCCACCTGGAGGAATACAGTACAAAGCATAGTTAAGCGTTTGAGTCTTATGAAGGACAAATCTGCATAATACTCAAGACAAAATCAAACAGCATTCATTTTCAATTAATACCTAAATATCAGATAAGAAATAATGTAAGGCAAGACTTGGTTTTATTCAACAGGATTTTATTGGATCATGAAGTTATGTTATAGTATTGCTTTATTATTTTCTGAGCACAAATGTTGTTTTAAGAAATTTTTATATAAAATTTAAAATCATCAAAACATTTTTTGCATTTCAGCACAGTCCCTGTTTAAAGATATTCAATGCAGTTTTTTGATTCAAAAAGTTGGATCACAACTCAGATCTAAAGTAATGTTTGTTTGGATGCAAACAAGGGAAAAAAATCTTCTACATTGACTTTCCACTTCAGTATGTGGTACGTCTGAGCAAGCAAATATAATTTCATACAGGGTCACTTGATCCAGTTTGAAACGATCAGGACTAATACTACTTAGGGCTGTCAAAAAAAAAAATCGAATTTCGAATATTCGTCGAATTTAAAATAAAAATCCACAATCGAATGCAAAAATGTTGCATTTGAATTTTAGTTGTGCATTAAGTAGGCAGCCTTATCAGTGGCGCACGAGATGAGATGACGATGTAAGTGTCATTCCATTTTATGTTTTTGTTAGCCTATCCAGTTGAAGCCACTAGATGCGGCGCTGCTGCGTTGTTAATTACAAATATTGCAGGAAAAGAGAACATCAATGCGGAGAAGATCTTGTTTACGTCAAAACTGAAACTAAGCCGTTCACACAGAACGCATATTTCACGCATTTTCTAGAGGGATATCTATCACCGTTGCACTCGCATCTCACACAAAAGAGCCGCATGTTTAGAAAGTCATGTAAACTTAATGCAAGTACAACTTTGAAAAAACATATCTCGAGACTTTATGGCGGGTTTTTTCCCCATCCCACTGCAACTCGTGTTTTTAAATGAAAAATGTACTCTGTGTGATTGGCTTTCGGCCCTTTGTATTAAACTATGCATACATACATGATGCTGTTTTGTTTATAGTTGTTTAAGCAACTTAATTATAATTGGTTTATAAACATTATGCACTTTTTTTCACAGATAGTCATGTCATCTTATGCTTTGAATAAACGTGCATTAGTAATATTTTGCTCGATGCGCCCTCTTGTGGCCTCAGGAGAGAAGCTAAAAGCTTTTCTTCACCCTAACTGAAATTATGCATTTTAAATTCGAATATAATTCGAATTTTGGTAATAATTAAGTAAAAAATGTTGAATTTAGTTTCAGCCATTTTGACAGCCCTAATACTACTTATGGCATTGTACAGAAGCAGCCCAACAGAAATCCATGTCTCTTTCCTTGTCTCTTTGATGACCTCTCAACACCTCCTGACTGTGCAATGATATTGTTTTTATGTGATGAAAAATAGCAAGCTGCTTTTCAAAGGTCTTTAAAGTCTGTCGGCCCCCTGAAGGCCCTCTCTACTGGTTCCCTTCAGTAGCAACACCAGGCAGAAGTCCTTGAGCCCGCCACAAATCTCCCTCTCTATTCTATTCTACAAATCCTCCCCTGATTCAATTCAGCTTTTGTTCAAAGAGAAAAAAGCAAAAAGATGATGAAATATAAAAGTAGAATACAAAGAACACTCCCAAAAAAAAAAATCACTAGCAATATTATCTCTCAAGGTAACGTTTATACTCCAGCTTTCAGAGAAGAGAATGGGGAGCAGAAACATTCTGACGATGTCTTAAATCACATTCCACACAAAGTGGCCCTGAAAATATTTATGAAGGAATAAAAGAGAAACAGCATTTGATGTTGATGGAGCGTGTCGGTGCACGTGGGTCACAGAAAAACATGCCAGTCACTCTGACCCCATCGTCTGAGTTCTCTCTGTTCCTCTGAGCTCTGAAAGAGAACCGGGAGGACATTCCAGGGTATCAGTGTGCACCCACCACCCACAACAGGGGAAGGGCAATCACCTGTGGGGCCGGATATGGATCTAAGAGTAAGAACGTGAGCAGACAACAACTCTACCATCCTTGAATCCTCATTTCTTTACCGTGTATGCGGCACATGCTCCCAGGAGTCAATAAGGACAGAGCAGCTACAAGTGTTATACGTTTTTCTACTCACTACAGTTTGTATATATATATATATATATTAAAAAATTACACTATGGATAAAATGTTTGGGGTCAGTTTTGAAAAAATCTCTTATGCTCACTAAGGCTGCATTTGTTTGATCATAAATACAGTAAACCAGTAATGTATTAGTATTAGTGAAGTATTATTACAATTTGAAATTACTTTTATTTTAATAAATTTTAAAATGTAATTTATTCCTGTGATGGCACCGGTCTTCAGTGTCACTATGATCCTCAGACAAATCATTCTAATATGCTGATTTGGTGCTCAAGAAACATTTCTTATTGTTATCAATGTTAAAAAAGATTAACAATTATTAATGAAAACAGCTCAATATTTTTGTGGAAAACCTAAGACTTATGACATATGTCATACGTCATATGACATGACTATCCGATGTGCAAGATATTTTTATTAATTCCTATGAAATATGATTATAATAATTATGAAAGAGCACTTTCTCTTTTGTCAGCAAATTAAAAAGCAGCAGATAAGAGCTGGTCAGATTGCTTTGGCAAGATTTTAAGCTTTTATATCAAACCCGTGACTAAATAATTAGCTATTTAACTAGTCACTCCAGTTGAAAAGGTTAAAACACAAAAATAAATTGAATGGTTATTGTATCAGCCTCAACAAGCTGCTGATTATCAGTTAGCAGTTAATGAATGGTCTCACACACTTACTGTGATGTAGAAGGTTGTGACCACGTTGAGCGAAGAGGTGAATATTGTGCTCATTCTCTTCACCGAGGGCTCATCCAGGCTGTCGTAAGTGGGCAATACTTGCCTGTGGAAGAAAAAGCTTTTTATATACATCAAGCTCAAGATGCATACATTAAAGTAGGTCAATAAAAGTTACAATTATGACATACTGTCGATTACTACTGCTGAAAACATAATGTTTTAAAAAGCTCATATTTTGATAAAACGTTTATATTATCTCTTTCAAAAATGTCTGTTATTTGAGGTGTAAAGGTGTCTTAATCATTCATTAACAGGGGTTACGGTTCTAGGAGGAAGAAAATTTAGTTGTACTGTACATAACTGATGTAATTCTTGTGGGTGAATATTTGATTTTGTCAATTGTCCATTTCTTGTGTCCTTGTGCATATCAGGTCTCCCCTTTTACAATGGACTGATCCAATGTGTTTAAAGTAAACTTGATTTTTGTTTTTATAAACTAAGAGACAACATATTATAATCGACAGCATGTCACAGATAAAGTCTACAGACTTGCATTAAACCCAAAGCATTCAGATTTATAGTAACGTTATGACAAAATATAACAAATATAACATCACGTGAAATCACATAAATGCTTATTTATTGGTTAACTCAAACTGACCAGTCACAGTATAATCATTATTTAGCATAAGGACATACTGAACTGTGCGTTTGAACTCTAGAGACATAAACATGCAAGAGAGCAAGAGAAGCAGGAATTTAATATAGAAAGGCCATCACTCATTTCAGACATACAAAAGACAAATGGAGGGAGGGTGGGACGGAGGGAGAGTCGAATTGGATGAAACGAGCACTGATAAAGGGTTCAGTATCACTGAGAAACAAAAAACAGCTACAAAAAGAGCAGAAAAAAATCGATGTCTGTCATCAGGACAACCAATAAAACCAGACGCCAGCAAAACATTAAATGGGGAATTTACAATGGCTATATATTAGCGACAAGTGCTAGTCAGACTTTAGCATGTTATAAAATTTCTGGCAGTATGGGCTTTTGTTCGGGCTCTCCTGCTCTCAGCCCACTCACAGCTCTCGTAGACACAGTCGGAGCCCATTCCTGCTTTTATTAGGATATATACAGTACCACGTTCTGGGTTTTTTAAGCCAACGCCTGATCTCAGACCAAAGGCCAGTCTGTCTCATAGATGGAACTCACTCGCAATAAAAACCAGAGCAGTGGGAAAGAGAGAGAGACGTCTATGTAGACTTCTACATTTTATGTGTATTTATTTTTTCATTTTTCACTTATTCATTAAAACACAGCAACACAACAGTTTTGATACTGCTGAAGCATTCATTTTCCATTCAAACTCAGTTTGATGTTTGAAAATCTCCCACTGACTACCATTACAAAGTTTGGGGTTAGTAAAATTTTTTAAGAGACAAATTAATACTTTTATTCAGCAAGGAAGCATTAAATGGACCAAAAGTGACAGACATTTATAATGTTACAAAACATTTATGCTATTTTTTATTTTCTATTCATCAGAGAATAAAAACTATATCATGGTTTCCACAAAAACATTAACCAGTACAACTGTTTTAAACATTGATAGTTATATGAAATGTTTCTAGAGCAGGGGTATCCAAACTCGGTCCTGGAGGGCCGGTGTCCTGCAGAGTTTAGCTCAAACTTGCCTCAACACACCTGAATGGAAGTTTCTAGTATGCCTATAAGAGCTTGATTATCTGGTTCAGGTGTGTTTGATTAGGGTTGGAGCTAAACTCTGCAGGACACTGGCCCTCCAGGACCGAGTTTGGACAGCCCTGTTCTAGAGCATCAAATCAGCAGATTCAAATGATTTCTGAAGGATCATGTGACACCAAAGACTGGAATAATGGCTTCTGAAAATTCAGCTTTTCCATAATAAATTACACTTAAAATATACTAAATTAGAAAAATGTTATTTTAAGTTGTAGTAGTATTTTACAGTATTCATGTTTTTTACTGTATTTTGATCAAATATTTTTTATTCAAAAACATTTAAAGAATCTTACTGATGCCAAACTTTTGAATGGTAACACGTTGATAGAATGTTTGCCATTCAAAATGTAATGGAAGTTGGCATTCTAACATTTATTTGTATACTGTATTGCACAAATCTCTACAATTGTCTCAGGATTCGGATAAAAAAATGCTAATTTTGTTTCTCCAAGAAAACACTTATTTGCTGACAACATTTGCCACCCAACTGTTGATTCTCATACACAACTAGCAGAAAAAAAGTCACTGTTGAGGCGCCATTTACCCAGAACCAAAGTCTAAAATCTGATTTTACTTGCCTTGCAAGCCCTGGTATTTCCCTCACAAATTTAATTTTATAATTTCCTTCTTTTTAAGTTTTAGTCTTTATAGTCCTTCAGCTTCCAAAAGCTTTATGACAATACCTTTCATGTTGTCAGCCATGACATGGATGAAAAATAGAATTCAGAATTCTACAACTAGTATGTCTGAAATCAGACAGACAGACAACTAGAATTACATAGATATATAGAATTCAGTGTCATAAAATGGAGAGAAAGGACCCCAGAAAAGCCATTCCTGATGGATGAAGAGAAAAGACCCCAAAAAGCTATTCCTGATGAAATTACAGTGTGTGTGGAGGGGGAAGATCAGGGATGCTACAGTCCCACTGCACTTTCTCTACACCTCTACCAGGTGTTGACATAATAATTATTTTATAATACTGCTAAAATGATCCCTTCATAACACCTAAAGCTGTGAACCAGTGACTTGATGCTGTGTAAGCTGACATGACAATTTTACGATAGGAATAACACCATTATGGTGTTTACACATTATAGTGGAATTTACACATTAAGCGGGAGCCGTATAAGGGCGCCAGTGGACCCAGAATGCTGCTGTTCAATGAACAGTATCTGTTCTTAGTCAAAAGAGCAACCAGGTCAACTTTTCTCTAAAGATTCAATTTGGCATCAAATAGAGCTCATACTAAATGTACTAAAGTAATAAATGTAAATGGATGGGTAAATGTAGGTGTTGACAGGAACTGTTTGTGGTCGGATCGGAGGTCATGTCGCGCCGTCTCGCTCTTCTAATGATCGGGTGTAAGTGGCATTGTATGTCAATGCCGGCCAAGAAGGCACAGCCAAACATCACTCATCATCCTTCAGAGAAAGAGAGAGTGAGTGAGTGTGTGTGTGTGTGTGTGTGTGTGTGTGTAAAGGGGAAGGCACAGAAAGCTTCAAGAGCCGCATTACCTCATCCACACCAGAATCCAACACTGACACCTCCTCCACCCCAACACCCTCACTCTCCAACACACACACACATTTGTGCTGGCATCTGCACACTCAGACACCTCAATTCTATTCACTTCCAAACACATTAATATCCAGACAGACACAAACACAAGCACCATGTTAAGGATAATAGAAGGAACCTTCTATGTATATTTAACTGAGAGAATTGTGTGGATAAAAGCTATTGTTTTTGTCACAAATTGATGTTTTTGTCTGAGAATATTTTACAAACATTTATAACAATTAGAAATGTTTCTTAATCAAATCAGCATATTAAAATGGCTAAAGGACCAAGTGACACTGGAAGATTGGAGTTGTGGCTGCTGAAAATGTAGCTTTGTTGTCACAGGAATAAAATGAGAAATAAAAATGTGAACGAAAATGAAAATATATTAAAAAAGAAAATTGTTTTCTTTTTTTGAGATTATATTACTGTTTTACTGTATTTTTGATCAAATAATTGTAGCTTTGACTTAAAGACTTATGTCAAAAGTATTTAAAAATACTACCGACCCCAAAATATATATATATATATTTGAAGGAATATGTGAATATGTTTATATGATTATATGAATACACTTAATTTCCCTGGATGTACTTAGTTTAATTGTTTACAAAAAACTTAAATTTGACAAATAATATTAGACAGGTCAACTAAGTAAAACTACGATAACCATATATGCATTGTAAAGATTTGATGTATTATGATGTGGATATAGTAAAACTACAGTGGAAATGATTTGCACAATAAGAAATTAAACTTAAAAAAGAGAAAAGAAGAGCTGAAGGAACTGGGAGTGGAAGATCAATGGACATTTGTGAATGGTGTTAATGTTGTGAAAGATAAGAAACAGAAAGAGTGTCAATGACTCTCCCTGGCCAAATTTGAGATTACATAAACTGGTAAACACTGAGAATACCAATCTCCCTGCATGGTTAGTATATTTGAGCTAGTGAAAAGGAAAGAAAAGAAACATGAAATTAGGTCAAGACAGAGAAAAAGAATGAGATCTTTATCAAAGTCAATAAACACTGGTCACAAGTCTGGGAAGCAGTATCAAAGACCTGGAACAATGCTAACTATGAGTTCAACATTAGCTTATGGTACTCCCACAACATATCAGAGTTCAAACATAATACAAATAAAGACTGTGTCAGTGCACATTGGTTGAATTCATCAGGGGAAGATCCGGTCACGATGAGTTCTTTATGAATGAACTATAATAAGGTGCAAAAACTCATCATTCCATGTTTATGAATCATTAATGCTTGTATCAGAATGCACTAATATTTCAACTGTATGCAGATCTGACAAGCTGCCAACTGATGAAATAAATCAAGACGACCTTGTGGGTCAGCCTATTATTGCTAAGAAAACCCAAGCTATTCAAACACGTTAAAAAGGCAAAGAGGCCTTTCATGGTTGGGAATAGTTCACTCATAAAAGAAACTAATTTTTCACTCACCTGTCATTCCAAACCTGTATGACTTTCTTCAAACACGCTTTGACATGGCAAGTTTTCAATATGCACATGTGCAAAAGAGATTTTAAAGCTATGGCAGAAGTAAGACAAACAGTGAATAAAAACTTAAATGTTGGTCTTTACCTTCATAAAAGAAAGAATATCATACAGGTTTGGAATGACATGACTGATTAAATGATCACAGATTTTTCATTTTTGGGTCAATTAACGCCTTTAAGGAACAGAGTTAGTGTTAAGAATAGGATAAAAACTATACACAGAAGACAAAAAGTTAGACATTCCACGCAGGTTAGTGCCACACTCAACTGGATAAAGAATACAGTTACGGCATAAGCTGAGCACCATCAGAATGTATCAGTCTACTAACAAGGTTTTCCATTTTCTCAGGGCAAACACACTTGTATTAGGTGCATTAGCTCTTGAATTCAAGGAATGCCATGATGTCCTTTTGTACCATGAAAATGGAGCCCTACATTAAACCTAACTGGCCTTATTCAGGCGTCAGAAAGGAGGAGGGAGGCGGTGCAAGGATTGCGGAGTACTTACGACTGACAGGCAAATGCCATGCCACAGATAGGGATGCAGCGAAAGACGCCGTCCCACCGAACGTAAATGACCTTGTTCAGCCACTGGCCAGTGAGGAGGCCGTGTTTGAAGGAGGAGAGCACCATCTGTGGTGGAGGGGAGAGCAGGAGGGTTACAGATCATCCCATGAAGACAGGGCAGAGGGAGAAAAAAAGACCACGAGAAGGGCAGTGATGATGCTGTGATAAGACCCTTAGACTGACAATGAATAGTACATGGAGAACCTGTAATCTTTTTAAAGAGATAGTTCACCCTAAAATTTAAATTCTGTCATCTTTTACTCACCTTCATGTCGTTCCAAACCTGTATGTCTTTATTTTGGCATGGAACACAAAATTAAACATTATGGACAATGTGCTGGACACTCTTTTCAAATGCTCAGAAAACAAGACACTGATATCAAAGTATCATAAAAGTGATCCATATAATTAGTTTCCAAACCTTCTGAAACTACACTATCATTCAAAATTTTGGAGTTGGCAAGATATTCTCATAAGTTGTCTCTTATGCTCACCAAGGCTGCATTTATTTGATCAAAAACACAGTAAAAATATTTTAGGGAAATGTTAGAATAATTTAAAATAACTGTTTTCTATATGAATATATTTTAAAATGTAATTTATTCCTGTGATGAAAAAGCTGAATTTTCAGCAGCCATTACTCCAGTCTTCAGTGTCACATGGTCCTTCAGAAATCATTCCAACATGTTGATTTGGTTCTCAAATAACCTTTCTTATTATCAATATTAAAAAGTTACTTAATATTCTTGTGGAAACTGTGATATATTTTTTCATGATTATTTGATGAATAGAAAGTTTATAAAAAGCATTTTAAATAGATTTACTCTATTTGACTTTACGGTCACATTTGGTCAATTTAATGCATGCTTGCTGAATAAAAGTAGTAATAAAAAAAACTGGCCCCAAACTTTTGATTGGTTCTATATATGATAACTTAGTGTAAAAAAAAATACTGAGAGTTAATAACTGCCTAATTTGAAAACCATAAGGGTTTAGAACAATATTATAGTGAGCAAATTATTTTCATTTTTGGGTGAACTACTCCTTTAAGGGGATAAACAAAAATCAAAAACAAAATCATTTGTCAACTAATGGATGAAAAACAAATCTTACTGATCAGCTTCCACGCATTATTTTCAATGCCAGTTCATCTCTACAGGACATCAAAACTTTGCAGCTGCATGTGAAAAGGGTAAAATCTGACTGCTGCACACGTTTGCAGAAAACATTTGCGGCAGCTTGCCACTTTCCCTTCAAAATCAAGAGCGCCAGCCCGTGAAACCATCAGAATCACCACCAATCCCAACCCTATCAGATCTGTTTACCCAGTCGTAGGGTTTAATTCCAGCTGGAGTATATCAGAGGATGCTGGGTATTACCAAAGTTGAAACAACGCTGACGACACACAACATATATAAATTCTGCCACCAAGACACAAACTCACACACTCACTCACACAAAAATACCCTGAACCGGATGGCACCAACAACAGAGCTTTGGATTGAATGAAGGTGGACAGAGGAGGAAGGGAATTTTGGGTAATGTAGTTGAATCCATGGCAGTGGTATGGTCCGTTCTCTGGGGCGGATTACTTACGGGTGGCAGCAGAAGGTGGTGGCGATAATTGGCAGACACTGTATGACACCCTTGAAGCGCCACAGATGTACTTGCTCCACCCAGGAGCCACTGATTATTCCGTAACGCAGAGAGGACAACACTATCTATAGGCCGCCAAGTCAGAGCGTCAGATGGTTGGTCGGAAGTCAGCATCAGGAATGGGGGCGGGGCAGCGGTTTAGATGGGGGCAGAGGGAAAACATAATTAGATGGTAAAATGCTAGACTAAGAAATGGGTTGGGAAAAAAACACCCCATTGAGATGGATAAAAGGAATACAAACTGTATAGGTTGTGCACTCAGTGCAACACACTAAAAAAACTTAAAGAACCTTAAAGTCTTCAATATCAATGACTAGTAGAAATACTTCTATTGTATTAATGATTGACTGATTGATTGATTGATTGATTGCAATTTTATTACAAATTGCGTTATCAGCATAGTAGTTTCAGTGAAAACTTCACAAGTTTGTGTAAAATCAGAGTTCTCCAGATTTTAGAATGTTCCAGAGAGTCTTGCGCTGCAATGGAACACTTGACTGTATGGAGTTTACATGATCAGTATAATAAATTCACAAATTTAATAAGAGACCTAGAAATAGTGCAGAACCTAAAATATATATTAATCATTCTTTGTTTTACATTTTTTACTGTATGAAGGAGTTTACATTGATCAGTATCATAAATTCACTAATTTAATAAGAAACCTAGAAATACTGCAGAACCTAAAATATGTCTTAATCATTTTTTGTTTTACATTTTTCAAAATCCTAAAACTTATTCCAGAAAAAAAAAATCAAAATTTTCAATATAAGCTCAGCATTCTGCGTTCAACACTAACTCAGTATAAAGTTTCGGAATGTTTTGTAATGGTTCTCTTCAGTTCTTCAAGAACTTGCATTTCACTTTTACACTTTTCCAGATTTAGAACAAGAAACAGTGAAAGTCTGCTGGCATGGTGAAGCATATTCACATTGTATTCACAAAAAGAACAGCCAATCACCACATTACACTCTTCAAAAGGAACAAAAAATTTGAACATTTCATTTAAAAAAAAAAAAAGCTATAAATGAATTCCACACATACTTAATACACAGCATCATTGAAGTGACTTGAAGTGAAGTGAAAAACATGACCTTAAAGCAACCATAATGAACAGCTGTAATCTGAAGTGTTTGAAATTCATGTTGAAGTGCATTCTTACACTTTACAAAATATTTTAATAAGATTTAATATACTCAAAATGCTAGAAGATCAAATTACTTCCTCATACCAATGGCAAATATAGTGAATATATGCATATATATAAAAACTGCCTACACCTGAATGAGAGTGTGCTGATGGGATCTGATATTACGTTTTTCAGGGTTAAAGTTTGGAACTGTGAAAAGGGGAACGACTCACCGTGAACATGAAGAGTGTGTAGAAGATAAGTGCCATGGCTGAAAATGACTGGATTGATGACATCATGTTTCTTTGCAAGCTGAGTGGTAACACAATGAACATCGACACAGCAATCAGTAACATGATACGGATGCTACGCGTCACCTGAAGGAGAAAAAGGAAAACCAGTTGTTGGCTAATATATCTATTTATCTATATATATATATATATATATATATATATATATATATATATATATATATATATATATATATATATATATATATATATATATATATATATATATATATATATATATATATACACACATAGTTATGCAAATAGTAAAACAGAAAACATTAGTCATATTTTAGTGTACAGGAAAAATTGGCAAACTGTTTATTTATTCATCACTTGGACAGTCTCTTTATTTTTATTTATTTTACCATCAGCATTTCATCAAAGGTGCCTAATGTTTTTCTGTTTTTCTCCAGAAAACATGTTAAATATTCAGTAACGACTAAGCAACCAAAACAAGAATACAAGAAACAAAATCCCTATTATGACAAGTCATGTTTTTGTGATTGGTCTCGTTTAACAAAAGGATCTCTCATCTTGCATTAGATGCTGCAAGTGACACAATGAGCTATGTTGTTTGACAGAATTATACAGCTAAAAATTAAAAAAAAAAAGCTAAATAATCCACATTTTATGTCAATTATTATAAAAAAAAAAAAAGAAGTAAAATACAGATTTGTGGCCAGCAAGAAATATTTATAACCAGTCAAATTTCTCAATTCGCCTGTCACTGGCAGGTGTGATAAAAAGTTCATTTTCACACAGAAACTGTGATCTCATCTACACTAAAGTTATATAAAGTGTATGAAGTAATTTTGTTATGGTTACATGACACACAGCTCAGCACTGTTTTTTTTTTTTTTTAAGATAATGGCCTTTGATTTTATCATTTCAGAAGGTTTATGAACAAGGGCAACGATCAGTTCTGAGAACTGCTTATAATTAATTGATTTGGAAGAAATGTGTTAGAGTAACAAAAGGATTTAACAATTTTATTCACATGAAAACCTAAAAGCTTATATTTTACCTCCAGCCCAAGCAGCTGAGCAAAGAAGTTGGACCCCAGATCTGCGATGACGACATAGAAAGCAATGCATGTCCCCAACATGAGGCCAATCATGCTGAAAACAGAGAGAGAATATAAGTAAATAATACAAGCAATAAGAGAAGCTGAATCTCCACAAAGTCATCTTACCTTAATTCCACAAGAGCCTTGCCTGGTTTTCCATAAGCATGAAAAGCTGGGAAGGGAGAAAGGAAGGAAAAAGGCTTCTTGCAAAATTGTCTTGTAAAATCACAGTTTTTTTTTTTTTTTTACCACTTCCACAAAAAGGTTTGATTAGAATTTTTTAACATAACACTAATATCACAAATACTACTGTGGCAGGAGCTCTTTCAGTCTACATTAGTATGTGTTGTAGGTTCTTGGCTTTTCTGTTTTATTTTGCTTACTCATAATGAGAAAAATACAGATGTTGCAATCTGGTCACCTAATTTAACAATATAATGAATTATTTCACTGTAATCCACATTGAGGATGCTTTAAACATTATCATGATGGAAACTGATGAAACCTCTTAGTGTGTCTGCTGCTTTCAGTCACTCTCACCTAGTCCAGCGTAAGTCCTGCGTTTGGTGTTACTAGCCGAGTGGACTAGAAACATGCAGGACTGGTGGGTCATCCACGAACAGAAGAACAACAACAGTGTGCCCAACACAATTCCACACTGCAGAGAGAATGAAAAAGAAAAATGGCTCAAAAAATTAAAGGACAAATACAGATGTCTTATATATTTATATTCCAGCCCCAGTAAATGTTACATGCTTTTACTGATTCTTGTAAAAAATAGAGTGGAACAACTAAAATGGCAGCTTATCAATTTCTGATTCACTTCATTCCCTCAGTTAACAGATTATTAACCAGAAAAGTCATGTGTAAACAACTCCAAGTCCATATGGCAGATTTCAACATATGGAATCCTCCTATAAGCATACAAAACAACACAGCACACGTTCCCATAAGCTCTAACCATGCGTTTACCTGTTTGAAGCAGAAGGGCATCGTCAAGACACTCACACCCACGATGCTGTTTACAACGTTCATGATCAGACCCCAGTTTGACACAGTCATTTTGGCTCTCTGACAGCTGAGATCTCTAATATCCAGATGGGTGTGTGTGGTGCTTCCACACTGGCCTAAGGTTTGATTGAGATAAGTAGGTTGATGCAGCTGTCCTTCAACTGGTCGTTATGATGCTCTGTGGAGATGCAGAAGAAAATAAAAAGTTAAGCATCACATTCAACGCTACTGAACTTGAGGGACTTTTTTAAATGTACTCATTTGCTAGTGTTATGCTTTATATATAAAGAGGAATATACAGCTTAATACAAAACAGCAATATATAAACCATTAATAAACAATTAAATAGCTTATTTATTCATTTTGTATGCTCTATGAGATAAAAAAAAAATATGCAAACAGCTTCTGGAAACAGTAACCAAAGAAAACCAAAGCAAATAAAAATCTATATAATCAATACAAATTTATACTAGTAAACTCTATACCAAACAGACTCTGAAATATACAAAAGATGCTAGATTTTTAGTGATATAGAAGATTTCCTTTCATGCTATAGGAAAGCAGGTCATTACAGAATTACATCTGGAACAAATTTAACATATTTATCTATTGTTGGTCTACAGACATGTTCGCCTAACCTGATTCCCTTAAAACATTAAAAACGACATATCTGTAATTGCTGCACTGATTACAAACATTCAGTGTAGCTGTCAAATGTGTTTTAGGTTTTCCTGCCATATGGCAACAGTTGTGTTGTCAGGTGCACTTTTGAGTACTTTTACACAACTCATAGAACAAACTGATTGGTCATTTGTGGGAAGATTTTTTGAGGGACTCAAAAATCAGAAACGGCAGCTTGTGTTTACATGTAGCAGACACAGAAAATATGCTGTGTTTGCTTTTAGTTTTGAAACACTGTTGAAAACAAAAATTTAATTTATCAGAGTAATATCAGTGTGCATGTGACAGCATATATGACTTTTATACACACCAGAAGAAGTCATTATTGTATACTACTATACTATTAAATAAGCTAAATTAACATGCTATTCAATAAAACAATTATCATTTCTCATAAGTAAACATTGTTTTATGTTTATAAAGTTACACGTTTATAAAGTTTCCCATATCAAGAATGAGTAGGTTATAAATAAGTTTGTTTACGTACCACGTCCACACTTTTTCCCAACAGCCATTCATTTATAAGTGATCATCGGTTCATGGCTGTTTTAAAACGATTATAAATACACTTACTGTTATATTTGTGCCCTCTGTATAAAGTTACAGGAGATTCTACAAATATTTAGAGAGAAAATATGCAAAAATGTCCTTGTTTCCCCCAATCTGTAACCAGGAAGTATGCGCAGCGCTGCCAGTGTGGCGTTACCAAAGACACTAGTGCGCCCTGCTGCCTCCAGTGGCCAGGAGTGGAATTACACGCTGCTTACAGCCTGTCACGGTTAGTCAAGTTCACTTTTGTTTGACAAATATAGCTGAAATTGGAAGTTGATGGTTTGTTCGTTTTGTTTTCAAAGTAACTAACACCTGCAATATCTTTTGAGTCCCGCAATGCTTTACTTTGACACACGGTGTAGAATTTATGCATGCAGAGATCATATCAATGGCTCAGTCTGTCAACAGCACCTACACAGACGAATCACTAGCTGTGACTCATTTAGAAGGCTGCACCCTCCGCAGGTCGCATTCGAAGGCTGCATACGTCATCGAGACTGTCTCATTTCAGAAAAGCAAGTAGGACACTCCGAATGCGACCTTCTTTCACAGGAATTCGGAGGATGCATGAGGTGTATCCTTCGCTGCTACAGATAACCCACAATTCTTTGCGTCGCCGTAAACAACCGTTGTTAATTTGAAAAATGCCCACGGAATATGGGCAACAGAGGCTTCTGTTCTGGTGTACTGGTGTGTTTGGAGGAGAGAGGTTGGGACCAGCGTTCCCCAATAAGCAGAGGCGGACAAAGTACTCAACTCCATTACTTGAGTGAAAGTACAGATACTGCTGGTCAAACATTACTCCATTACAAGTAAAAGTTGTAAAGACATATTTTTACTTAAGTAAAAGTACAGAAGTACTTGCTTTTAAAAGTACTTAAGTACCAAAAGTAAATTTCCTTTTTTATGTCAATGCACATATTTTTTATTGTTGTACGTAATACTTGCAATACCTCTGAAGCAACTTACAATACATTACACCTACTGAATACACTGACTAGCTTGTAGTATCTTTGGAATAAAGAGACACTCATGCTGTGTCTCATTTAGAAGGCTGCGCCCTCCGGAGGTCGCATTCGAAGGCTGCATACGTCATCGAGGGGGTCTCATTTCAGAAAAGCAAGTAGGACACTCTGAATGCGACCTTCGAATGCGACCTTCTTTCACAGGAATTCGGAGGATGCATGAGGTGTATCCTTCGCTGCTACAGATAACCCACAATTCTTTGCGTCGCCGTAAACAACCGTTGTTAATTTGAAAAATGCCGGCGCCGGCAGATGTACACACTATGATGTACAATGTGGTATTTACAACTTACCTTAAATCGCCCCAGTAAAAACGGATAAACTTTGTTTTTAATATCCTCCTTTTTTTCCTCTAACAGATGTCTGCTGTACGTACGCTGCAGCTCCTCAAACATTGAACAAAATAAAACAAGTAAAAGCATTTTTTTTTTCAAATTACTTTCCAAATTTAGAAATAATTGTCCTTCATTTCAGAAGTGTGAGAGCACAACGATGCTCTAAATGTGTTGGCATAGCAACGTGATACTTCCTGTTTCCTTTTCCGCCCGTCCTACGAAGGCCGTATCGTTTAATTCTAGGTTGAGGACACTTCGTATATGCATCCTACAGAGGATGCGACCTCCAGAGGGCGCAGCCTTCTAAATGAGACACAGCTACTGTGTTGTTTCATTTGGAGATTTGAGCAGGAAAGGGAAACAGGAACAAGGGATGTTGATCTGCAAGAGGAGCCCCACGGAATCCAATAGTATCCAGCTGCAGAACCGCAGCCACAGAACCGCATTCACAGAACCGGAAGTGAGGGGCGGAGCTTACATTTTTTAACAGAGTAGCGCCACCTTACGGTTTTTAAGGGGTAATTTGCTTTTATTACACACGATACCTCATACTTTATGTATGTATGCATTTTATAATGACATATTAAGCATTTTATAAACATTATATACATCTTGTGTAATTTAGTTGTAGACCTATACAGTTATTCGTTTCATCGTATTATGCGAGTAATTTCCTGTTTGTGATATTAAAAATAATGTTTGAAACTTCTGGGCATTTTATATGAAATATACTTTAATCACAAGATTCAAAATAAATGTTTACTCCAAAGTCAAGAACACGTGCATCATAAATTTTTCTATATGAAAACTAAAACATTTCAATAAAACACACAGACACACAAACAGCAGCATAATTTTAAAAGTAACAATCAAAATGTACACAATAATTAAATTGAAGTTTATAAAAAACGACTTTCTACTTCAAGGACCTTGATAGAAATGTAGTGGAGTGAAAAGTACAATATTTGTCTTTCAAATGTAGTGAAGTTAAAGTCATAAATTCCCAGAAAAAATAATACTCAAGTAAAGTACAGATACTCAAAAAGTGTACTTAAGTACAATACTCAAGTAAATGTACTTAGTTACTGTCCGCCTCTGCCAATAAGGCATGCGCTCTCCTGGGAGGGTATTTTAGTGTGTTGTTTTAGGGGGGCTGGTTTTAGAAAGGAGACAGGAAAAGTCTGGCTATTGTGTACCACTGTCCTTCGAACCTAACTGACAAGTCAGCCCATTGGCCAGAGGGTCTTGTCACTCCACACCTAATCCCTGAAGATTGGAATTAGGCCCGAGCAGCAGAAGGGGAGACAGTGGGCAGATTGCTAGGCAGATTTGGTGGTGGGGGGGAGAGATTCTGTAGCCAGGAAGAAATTAGACACAGGCACCCGGTTGAACCGCTAACCTCCAGGGGAAACCCCTGGTCAGCGCGAGGTCACGGGAGCACAAAGCTGGGCGATGAACTGCGAGAGGTCAAGCATGTATGCGGCTGAAAGAGAGTCTTTGTGAGCTCAGGCATGCACAAAATTTCCCATCAGCCACGAAAGTCACAGGCTCCTCAGGAAGCCAAGGAAGGTGGATGAAACCTGGTGACGGAGAGTTGCAGCACTTGTGTGTGTGCGAGTGACCTCAGAAAGGACACACACAGACTGCAGCAGTAATCACATTTAATTACACATCAACCAGCCTTGTGAATGAGGTTTTTAATGCAGACTCTCCCTACACACAAAAAGACTGGCATGTGCAGCTAAACATTGCCTACCTTTGTCCTCCTAAAATCTATTAAAGCCCTCTCTATTAACCATCAGCATCGCTAAAGGCTGCAGATAATGGCCATTATGTTGATAATTGTGAATAAAAGGAACAAAAGATGTTTTTTGTGTGCAATGCCTCAATCTACCGTTCATCCAAAGGTCGGACCTATTTATAATGGGAGCCTGGTTGAAACGATAAGGGCTGAATTCAATAAAAGAAACGAATACCTGATCCTGTGCCAATAATCTGTCAACGCTCAGTCGCTAATCGATTACTTAAGTATTCTAAACAGTCCTGTCGGCATTTGTTTGTTCCAGTGTTACCTGTTTTAATGTGATTTACTAAATCAAATAATTTGCTTATTGGATAATCATTAGTTTCAAATCTATTTCAAATCCATGGTGGTGTGTTTTAAATACAGGCTCAGTGATAAAGATAGATCTGTTTAGAAGAAAAACCTTTGAACTGTGTTCTGCATATGCAAGTTTTATGTGTACCTGAGAATTGAATTAAGAATATTTTTCAAATGAATTTGCTTATAGGATAGATAGATAGATAGATAGATAGATAGGAAACCAATTTTTCAGTTTTAAGTTTTGCATAACCCTGGTGACAAAATAAATAAATAAATTATAATTGACAAAAAACACTAACACCGAATAAGGGTGCTTCTACTAAATACTGAGCAAGGGGTCTGAATACTTAGGACCATGTGATATTTCTGTTTTTCTTTTTTAATAAATCTGCAAAGATGTCAACAATTCTGTGTTTTTCTGTCAATATGGGGTGCTGTGTATACATTAATGAGGAAAAAAAATTAACTTAAATGATTTTAGCAAATGGCTGCAATATAACAAAGAGTGAAAAATTTAAGGGGGTCTGAATACTTTCCGTACCCACTGTATATATTTAAGCAAGATTCAAGATTGAGGGTAAAAGTTTAAGGATTCATCATTAAAGAACTCATATTAATCGTACACTATTTAAAATATCAGGGAAAACGTGTCCCTCCCAGTGTATATAGTGGTTCCAGCCCTGCTTTAGGAGGAACATTTGGGAGATGACACAGAATATTAACTGGTGCTTGAAAACAGTGTTCATTGTTTCATGGATATTTCTTGTTAAATAAGCAGAACACAGCCTCAGACACATCTACACGTCAATGCGTAGGGGTCAGCAACGTTGTTGGGAATTTTTCTCATAGTAACACATGAGGCATAGCACAGCTCCTTGGCATGTGCATGTGGACAGTAAAAGTGTCAGAATGACATTTACACCATTAACGACTAAATCTCTCTACGTTACAGATACTGCTATTATGGCTTTGGACGAATCTCTCTCACACACACAATCAAACACACAAGATGCCAATTGTGAAGGGAAAAGCTGTGCATTCAGTATTTACTTGGCCTGACAGCTATAATTTCAGTTTTCATACAGCTTAAAGATAGGAGGTAATTAAAGTGAGAATGTTTTCCTTTCAGATTAGTTGTCCTGTCCATTTATCAGTTGTCTGACCACATGTGTACAGACGCTGGATGCCTGTGAAGCACTCACTGAAAGTCAGTCTTTCAGAAAGAGTGCCAAATTGTCTTTCCCCATTAAAAGCTGCTCTACATGGCAAGCATCTCGGCTTGACAGGCGGCTATTTTATAGGCCTGAAACATTCCTCTTTCCTTACGTCTTTTGCTGTACCCAACCCCCGTGACTGCCAACTACAGTAGCGTCTGTTAGTACATCTCAATCAGGTCTTCATGTTGAATTTGGGCTTAACTAACCCCACTCAAACAGCCATGAAATAGCAGAGAAAAAACTCACCATAAATCTTTACACAGGGAAAAAACCCTCAGACTCGTAAAAAAGGAGGGTGGCAAGAGTTGCGCTGATGGGCTGATCTATGTAGCCTCTCCTCTCAAAGTTACGCACAGCCATCCTCATACAAGCCCGCCGTATATCAGTCACGGGGGCTGGAGGGTCCGGTCAATGGCGGGGCCTGTTACATGCGACCCGCACAAAAAGGGCTCCTGTGTCGGCTCCCACAGGGTACCTCCAATTAAAATCCTTTTTTGAGAAATGGTTATGTGCGAATTGTACTTGGTAGGGGTATCTGCATGGAGAAAGAAGGCACCTCATTCCTGTGTGGCGGTGGGGAGTGATTGGGGCGGTTTTGGGTTTCTGTAAAACTAACGGATCATTTAGGGCTTGCTTGATGAAAGTGTATTCTAAATATAATATATTACGCCATAAATGCTTTGATTTGGCCTCAGTTTACACAAGCAACGGCCACCGCATGCTTCTGGAAATCTCTGGCCTCTCAATAATTCTTTGAGAAATTTGCATTGGCTGTTTCTCACTAATTATATCCCTCATGGTAAAAAGAGAGGAAACAGTGGCAGCGCAGTGCCTTAAAAGAGAAAAGCATAGATCACAGATCATTTTAGTGGCTCCTCCCACTTCGGCCCCACCCACTGAAACACGGCCAATCACAGGCACATTGCTCAGACCAGATATGTGGCTCACAGCTGCTGAGGAATTAGTGGGGTACAGCCAGTGCTCCCCTAACATTACTAATGAATCTCTTTTAGATGACTTACATGGCTTCACATGCAGCAAGTGAGCTACCCAGCCCCTGCCCTCTGATTGACCTCATCCCTGGCCACGTTTCTTCTTAGTAGTGACTGAGGGGAACAGATGGGGTACAGGAATACCCCCCTTTCCTTGCCCGCTTTACATTCTTTCTACCCCTCAATCAAATAACCATATAACCGCCTACCCCCCTTTTTTATGGAATATGACCCCTATCCAGTGTTGGGCAGTAATACATTACTTAGTAACGAGTTACTGTAATTTGATTACTTTTTTAGTAACGGAGTAATTTAACGCGTTATAATTTTCAAAATAATAATTAGAGTATAGTTACAGGCCGAGGTCTCTATACGTTACTGCCGCGTTACATTGCTGACAGAATGCAGTGTTTTATAATCTAGAGATCTAGATCAAGTGCCAGCGGATTAGAGACCTGCTCTCCCGCGAGACCCGAGCGCGGGACAAGAATATCTAAAACAAATAAATTGTTATTCATCTATTGCACAAAAGCAACATGAACTAATATAAAATATAAACGATTGGCAGGTGGTAGGCTATGCAGAGTTTCTATTTAGGCTATAACCATAGACTGTATAAAAACATGGATGTAGTGTCCGTGACATCACCCGTAGGTTCCTGAAGAGGTTTTTGAAGCCTAAAGTAGGCGGAGCCGGCCGTCGCCATCTTGGCAGCGCCGCGCGTCACTCCCGGATAATCGAAAATGGGCAAAAAGAAAAGGGCGGGGTGCTGAAACCAAACCCACCATGTGGAAAATAATGTGTTTTTTTAACTTTAAACCGCATAAACACATTTCATTACACCAAATACACAAAATAATGTTCTTTTTAGCAGCATCATATGACCCCTTTAATAACAAATATCTATCGGGAGCCTGTATACTGGGATTTCATAAATTTCATGGAGAAAAAAGTAACTAATTACTAATTACTTTTTAAATAAAGTAATCAGAACAGTAAGGTGATTACTTTTAAAAGGAGTAATCAGTAATCAATCATTTGATTACATTTTCAGAGTAACTTGCCCAACACTGCCCCTATCTCTCTCTTCTCCATCAACAGTGCAACTTTATTACTCTGTTCTAGAGAAGAGAAGTGTCGTTCACTGTGGAGGAGACATTTGTGTTGCTATCAGTCATGATATCTTATTATTCACTATATTGTTCAGCATGTTTAGATTACACAATGCATTTAAAAAAAATAGGTTACATGATAAATTGTAAAACTGATCTGGTGAAAAGAATGGAGGCATTTATTATGTAATGAGGGCATTTATTATGTAACTTTATGTATTTTTAATTTGTATTTTTTAACAATATCTGTATAGTGCTATTCTAATGTAGCCATAATATTAATATAATAAATACAAAACATGTACATCATAAGGCTAGGTTACATCGATAAGCCTATAATGGACCCTTTTCACAAGACTGTGATGACGCGTTTAACGGTCATCAGCATCGTAAATCCTCTAAGGTCTTTCATATTTGTATTTTTAAAAAATTGTATGTACATTTATAACACCATTTTTTTTATTATATCACATTTGCATCAAATGATAAAAAAACAAAACAGTTAACGCTAATGCCAGGGTGTTTCTAATGCAGCGTCTATGGGAGGGATGGTAAATTTGACATGGTTCTCTCTTCTGACTGCCGTTATCAGTCTCTCTCAATTTTTTTCCTTTTATTGAAAGTCATGAAAACACTATCGTGGAGTTTTTCTTTTGCTATTTGAGCAAATGGGAATGCAAAAAATATATTTCACTGCTATTCAAGTTAGCTCAACTATGACGACTTCCGCTGCTGAGAAACCCGGAAATGGTGGCAAGTGTCTTTATGATTGAGTTTTTGAACCATTCATTTAGAGGATTCGTTAAAAACACTGATTATTACAACAACAAAAAACGGCACACATGACATACTGAATTCGGAACCGCATAAAAGTACACTACTATTATAATTTACCATATCTTTCTATAGCAGACATAGTAAAAGTAGAGTGGTAGAATGCGGTTCAAAAATCACCAACGGTCTTTATAAGTGATTCATTGAATCATTCATTCGATTCATTCGCAAAAACTGAATCATTCAGGAACGAAACAACACTACTGCGTTGCTCTTCTGTGGATTTTAAAGACAACGTAACTGACAATATTGTGTGGTCTGAACTGTAAGTTACTCAATATTAACTTTTTGTTTATTGAACTGTTGTATAAAAGCAATATCACACTGCCTACTTATTAGGCTATTTCTAAGAAATGGCCCAAACTGCCATTCCATTGCTAATTAATCTAACCTGACGTTTTTGAATTAGCAACGCAGACTTGTTCTATCAGAAATTTTCTTATGTTATATTGTGTGTGTGTGAGTGAGTGTACAGTATATGTTAACAAAGTAGCCTACCTGTTTTTACGATAACACTGCCATAACAAGTGATTTTTACTTGTGATTTGTGATATTGCTGCTTTCATGAAACGTTATTTATATGTAATGCAACTTTCAACTTTTATAATGTATGCAATATATATCTTACATACATTAGCATGTTGTTCAAAACATAATTAATCTAGCTTTATTTAAAATGTAAACTTATAGCCTATATAATAATCCAGGATTGCAGGATGATTACTGGCCATTAGTTGAATGGGTAATTTGAGGATACATTTTTTTCTCCCTTATATAAAATGTTTGTGTAATTAAATTAGATTCATAAAACAAACTCTTTAGCCCCATGGAAAAAGTCAGAGGGCTTCTTATGGCCAGTCCGTTCCTTCTTACATCACATCCATGTCATCTTTCTCTTTTTATCCAGAAGCGTATGTATGGATTTCTTGCATTCAGTGTCTCTCTGCTTTCCATCATAGTTTTCATTTTTGATCGTTTTGTCAGATCTAATAGGCACATACACGTACACGCACTAACACACACACATACGTACAATTCAGAAGGAGCACAGCAGCTGAAGTGAGCAGGAATCAAAGAGACATTGGGGATTTTTA
This sequence comes from Sinocyclocheilus rhinocerous, assembly GCF_001515625.1. Lineage (NCBI taxonomy): Eukaryota > Metazoa > Chordata > Actinopteri > Cypriniformes > Cyprinidae > Sinocyclocheilus > Sinocyclocheilus rhinocerous. Next base: position 526,512 of record NW_015638575.1, read on the forward strand.
ATGGCTCCAAATGGCCATACAGTGGTGACAGTGTAGAATCAACATCCATCCATTATCTCTGTATCCACTTCTAACTCAGCCTTCACGAACACACGCCCGGGAACACTAACACACACACACACTTACACTCAAACACAAGCAAATACAGACAGGTACACGCTCATCCAGAGAAAGTGTGTCACATTTGCTCCGGGTTTTCTGGAATCTCAGGCCCCCTCCTCACTCTCTCGCACTCTCACTTTTTATTGCCCCGTTTCCTCCTCCTCCTCCCTCGTTCTGTGGTGCAGAAATGTGTGAGGATCGCCACAGAGCAGCTGCTGGCAAGAGCTGCAGGTTCAGGCCAAAGAGAAACACATTATCCTGTTCTAAACAGGAAATGTCTTCTTAAATAGCCATAAGTAAAGGCTTCACTTCACAGTTGGGCCCTGGAAACACACAATTTTTTATTTCATGTCGAAAGCCGGCATATGTAAACATAATCACACATAAATCTAAACAGTTATTAGTTCACAGTCTGTCTTTTATATATCCTCATAGCACAGAGAACATTTGTGACCTGGAAATGTTGTGAAGCTTATCTATATTGGTGCATTATGTGCATGTACAGTGGTCCCAAAAAGTATTTGGACACCTTTAAACTTTTGAAATGTATACATGTCATGAGATAGCAAACTGATGCTAGTAAAACTAAGTAATGCTAGATTCTAGACCTTTTTTTAATTGTTTTAACTTATAAATATAGAATATTTATAGAATAATATATTTTATATTATATTATATATAATAAATAAATAATAGAGAATATAAAAAATAGTAATAGTACCTTGTAGAGAGAGAGAGAGAATGTTGTGATATATTTATAGTTTTATAATAATTAGGAATAATTATATATTGATATAAATGTATAAAAATATTTTTGTATTATACTATAATGCAATATTTTACCAGACAGATCCTCACAAATGATCATTTTTTTGTTTTTTGAAATGTATGCTCATATTTTTCTAGGCATTGTGTTGTACATATGAGTGTAATTTATTTATCAAAAAAACAAACAAAAATAAAACAATATAGGCCGGAAAGATCCAATCGGAAGATTGAAAGATCCAGTTATGACATTTTGTTTAAACATTACAAGGTCAAAAAAATTAATGGATGAATCGTTCACAATAAGATTTATAACATTTTCAAAATAGATAGAGTGAATTTTCATTCCATGCTGACTTAAAATAAATGCCACCTGGTTTGATATTTTATCATATAATGCAATTACATTTTTCATGCATTTTTAAGTGTAGCTTAAGTGTCCAAATACTTTTTGGGGCCACTGTGCTTGTGTATTTTCCGTATGCCGCTTATGAGTTGTAATGGCCCTGGTTTTGTGTTCGCCTGCCCATGAGTGAGCGGACTGCACACAGACAGTGGCTATCCACATGAAAGCCTTCACTGTCCCCACAATCTCGCCTTTGTTCTTACACTGGTCTGATCAAGGGCAGTCTTTGTGAGCTCCCTGTGCCCTGTCTGCGTGCACTTTCAAGGGGATATTTCTCTTCCATGTCTACTCCTTTGCTTTCTTCTCTCTCTGAAATTTAGCTCTGTAATTCTTGCCTTTTTCCAGGTAAATGAAAAAAAGAGGCACACGCGATTGATGTGTTTGGCGGTTGTAGGGGACGCGGTGGTGTGGACAGAGGAAAGTGGTTGAGGAATAAAGCTGTGTCTTCCCTTTGTCATTACATCCTCCTCCCCATTTGTTTTCTTTTTCAAGTGTCCTGAAACAACAGTGCGGCTCTTTATTTTCTGTAATGGTGCTGCTTATTTACTGTGAGTCATTGACTTTTTGCCAAAGCCACATTTTCCAGCAAGTTTTGAGCTGTAAACCGCACCAAAGGAGGGATGGAGTGGGGGTCATTCCTGCAGTGAGTGTAAATATTTGGGCACGGAGCACATAGTGGATGGCACTTTGTGTTCACGAGAAAGGAGTGGCATTGCCTTTGGACACAGAGCGATAAAACCATTCCCCTCTGTGCTCCGGCGCAGGAACTAACCCTTTACCCAGCTCTCCTTCACTGCTTAATTAGCTCTTATGTTTAGATGAAGCCCACAGATAGGCTGCAAGGGGAATAACTAGCACTCTGGGTCTCATTGCGGTGACTCAATATTCTGATCAGGTCTATTGTCTGTATTTGAAGATGCTACAAACAGGTGGTCTGGTCAGGCAGAATGAAACTAGATTTTTACATTTGCACAACTCGCCAACATGACACTGCAGTGTTCTGGGTGGCTGCTAGGGCATTTCTGTGTGGTTGCTAGGGTGGCCTGGGAGGTTGCTAAGGCATATCTACATGTTTGCCAGCAGGGCTGAAATGATTAGTCGGCATATAAAAAACGGTCGATTAGTAATTTTTGTCAAATAGTCATTTGATCTCATATGACATAATGTAAATACCTGCAATAACGTGGTTTGACCAGTGTGGCGCTGTAGCAGAAGACTGTATTCAGCCCTCCCGGCTGCAATCCAACAGAAGACACGCTCATTAGAAGTGCAAACGAAGCCAAACCAGTAGAGTGAGTGTAGGAAAGCTGTCATGTGTAAAGGCCTCAATATACTCATGGCAAAGTTCTTTTCCATTCTTCGGTTAGGTGTAATAAAAAGAAGTTCCGTATATGCAGGCAGCGATTTATTGTTAGCGAACTTCCCGACATTGCTGAGAGTGAGAGTTTAGATGAATGTATAAATATAAGATGCATGCTTTCCTCTCAATAACAGAGTAAACGCACAGCAAAAATGACAGTGGTGAGAAAACAGCAGTTAAGAAAGCATCTGATCATAGGCCTGAGGATATGTTTGCACCAGCTCTGCAATCGGCGCTCCAGTAAAGTCACGTCACATTTATTTATATAATACTTTATGCAATAGATTGCTTTAAAGCAAGCAGCATTACAGGATTAAACATGGAAAAAAAACTGTGTAAGTGTCGCTTTCAGTTTGAATTAAAACTTGATTTTCTGCTATAAAGCAGCTCTAAATGTATATGAATGTGTATAATATGTAAAACTCAATATTTTAACAAATTGCAAAAGTTGAATAATCAGACAAAACCTACTGATTAATCAGTGGAATAATCAACGATTAGTCGATTAATCATTCCAATAACCATTATATTAATCAATTATCAAAGTAATCGTTTGTTGCTGTAGACCTTGTCAGAGAAACAAGTTTTTGTGTTGAAGAGTAATTAGCCAGTGAAGTGAAATTCCTTATCGTAGAGTTAACAGAAGTTATCATAAGCATTGTAATATTCGAAGCGGATGTCATAACAAATGTCAGTAGACCTGGAAGATTTTAAAACGAGCTGTTCATTAATAAATTCAAAAGATCTTACCTTCATGCTGTGGAAATTAGAAACTTGAAGACAGAAGACAACGAGCACAGTGTTGAAAAGGGTCGGGGCTACATAAAGTCTATAGGATTGCTAGAATGTTCTGGGTGGTTGAAAGAACATTTCTGTGTGGTTGCTAAGGGGTTCTGGGTGGTTGCTAGGGCATTTCTATGCCGTTTCTAAAGGGTTCCTGGTGGTTGCAAGAGCATTTCTGTTTGGTTGCTAATGTTCTAGAACAGGGATCTCCAACCCTGCTCCTGGAGAGCTACTGTCCTGCAGATTTCAGCTCCAACCCCAATCAAACACACATTGAACCAACTAATCAAGGTGTTCAGGGTTACTTGATTACATGCAGGTGTATTGGAGCAGGGTTGGAACTGAAGTCTGAAGGATGGTAGCTCTCCAGTAACAGGGTCGGAGATCCCTGATGGTTGCTGGGTTATTTCTAGAGGCTATGGGAATGTTCCATCCATTTTATAATCTGTCAGATGAAAGTCACAAGTCCAATAGTTTTTTTTTTTTTTTTTTTAAGTAATAACACTCTCCCTCAACAAGCCACAGAGTTTGAGTTATCTTGAGTTACTCTTGTCTGTAACACAAACTGTGTGGGACATTTTTATTTAAATGTCTGTTTTGAGAAGCTTTTTTTTTATTTGAAACAGCAAGTAATTAGTTATGCCAAAGTTTAATACTTGAGGTTAGAGGTTTAGTATGAGCGATAGTAGTAGTGGTGCTATGGCTAGCACTACGAATATGTAAAATGCACATCGATTAAAAGGTTTTTATGAAAGCCAGCAAGCATGTAGTGAACATTTGTGCCCTGAACATCGCAAAATTGATTCAACCACACCCTAAAGCAATGCTGTACATAACCACCTCCATAGCCTATATCTGGACAAAAAGAAAATCAGACCTCGGATTGTCCACGGGGACTGTTTAGTGCAGTTGGAGCCTATTCTGTCAGTAACTATGATTATCAGCTTGCTGAGGTCATGCTACAGAAAGAAGACGGGCCTTGGGGTGTCAGAGGTGGGGCGCATATGCCCACAAGGTATATGGACCTGCACTTCTACAACATGTGGGTGTACTTATATGCGACCTTACCAGAGTCACCCCAGCCCTGCCTACCAGGGTTCTAATCATAGTCTCCATGTCCTCAAGCTACACGATGTGGTCAGCAGACATTCTGGCTGCAGCCGAGAAACTTCAGCTGCCCGCATAATTTTCTCCTTTTTTAACTGAATCTCGCCAGTGACCCCGGCCTGGCCTCTCGCTCACCCTGGCCTCCGCACTTCTAGCACCCGACCAAAATAGAGAGAAAATAAAACTAGAGAGACTCTAGTACAACGCAGACTTCCAGAGTTCAGCCAAACATTTTGTATCAAGGCAATAAATCTGAATTGTTATTGTTCGTCCTACTATTTGCAAGTACACGTCTGTGTGTCAGAGCGGCGCTGCATGCGCAAGCCACAGGTTGCACATTTGGTTTTAATTGCGGCCGTTTCAGTCCAGGGCAAATGGAAAGCACATGGAAACCCCTCCACCTGCCTTGAGTCAGCTACTGACAGAAACACAGCAAATCACACTGACAAGAGGAAGGGAGGCACTGAAAGAGAGAAAAAAACAATAGTGAGTTTATAGAGGGCGTGTAGTGAATAATTAATGATGGATCTGAAAGGAAAATAATCTTTAAAAGGTATCAGAACAATTAAGGCTTCAAGACTAATAAAGTGCAAGCGGACAAGTTGGTGCAGGTAGGGGGCGCTGTAGGGTCTGGGTTTTTCATTGGCCCCAAAGGATCCTTGTGTGCAGTTTGGAAATATGCCTATGCCTGGCTGCCTTGATAAGAAACACATGCAATTCAGACAAAGAGACTCCGCTTGTATGATTCCCTCTACTGAGGTGAGAACATAAACAAGCCGATTCAAATTAAAGAAGCCAGTGTCAAAATATTTAAAAACCCACCCAACCTGGGCTGAACCGATTTCAACAGAAACAAGACCCTTGCCTTCTGAGATACCGGCCTAGATGCTTGACAAAAAAGACTCTTTCTGATCTGGCAACAGAAGCAAGTGATGAAAACTGTTTTATGGAAAGATAAAACTGTAAAGTGATTACAAAGAGTAAGAAAAAATATGACAGATTTCCATCAGCTTATTGTTATCAGAAATGCCTTGGAATGACCTTGATGTGCAGTTCAAATCATGCACTGCGTTTTATGTAGACAGGTATAGGGAATGGTTCCTGCATTTCATACTTTGAACCTTTACTATTTAAAGGTGCCATAGAATGCAAAAATCACTTTTATAAGGTGTTTTAACACAGTTGTGTGGCCGCAGTGTGTGAAAACAACCAGCCTATAATGGTAAAAATCCACCCACTCATTGTTTTATAATCCCAATAAATCATAAACAGTCTCTCCACACTAGCAGTTCCAGATTTCTCACTACTATGACGTCATACTCGGGGAAAGTCCCGCCCATTTGTGACTCTCTGCCCTATTAGCATATACACAGTAGTGATGCAAAGTCCGATTCATTTCCGCGAACCGGTTCTTTTCGGACAGATTGGCTCATTGAACCGGTTCAAAAAGCCGATTCATCGGTTCCTGAGGTCATTAAGCAATAACGTCTCTTCGCATTTCTTTTCTAACAACTCAGTGCCATGTTGTATCAATGAAAAATTCAAATAAGTCATTTGTGTCAATGCATATTGAAACATTCAAAAATAAAGTTAATTGTGTGAAAGCATATTGGTGATTATTGCCATATAATTCACTTAAGTTAATGGTGTTTGTGGTCACAGTTTCATTCGCGGATCCTCAGATACGACTGCCTGAGCAATATTGACAAGCCTACAACTTGGATAAGATTCCTTAAAGTTTAGCACCTACAGCACACTTTACAGACATTGATGCACAAACACGGATATGTTCTACATATCTACAGTATAAAGAATGAATAAACCAGTCTTATAAACTCCTTGATTTCGCTTTTAGCAACTTTAAATATAATATGCATGCACAATAAACTATTGTAAAAATCACTCGACAAAGGCTTTTGCAGGTTTTAATAAAATGTAAATTAATAACAGTCAGTCTAATAAACAAGCATATTTTTAAAATATTGTATCAATGCATTCTATGGCACCTTTAAAGGTCACTGGCATTTTTACCCTCCATGCATAATGCATGCTTTTTTCATATGAAGAACATCGTGTGTTGTGTTACCATTTACAGAGGCAGAAAGTTATCATCTGTGAGGCTAAAGTGTTTTTACTACTAAAAATAGTGTCTGTGGGAAAAATGTCTATTTGCCAGCAAGTTTCATTCATGCTGGGTTTGACTAACTATGAACAAGCAACCTTTTACAACAGGTCACGGATTTGAAAAGTTCTTGGAAGCTTTTTGGAAATTGGAATGCACATACTTTTTCCAAGTCTGTCACATAAAGTGTATTCTGCACACTGACATACAACATGCTTAAGGGCTACAAATACTTAAATTTTTTATTTTTCTTTCCAAGACTGGCTTGTAAATGCCGTTTGCCATGTAAGCCCGTTTCCGCAATAGAAAAGAATATTTATGTATTTTATTACCGTGACAGAGTACAGTAATTGTGACTTTATTTCTCACAATTGCATCTTTTTTCACATAATTTTTATTTTATATCTCACAGTTATGACTTTGTATTTCATAATTTCAACTCTATTTCTCATGGCCGTAACTGCTGCAATTGTGACTATATTTTAAAATGTGAGTTTACATCTCACAATTGCAACTTTATATCTCATAACTGCAACTTTATTGTAATTGTGGCTATGTTTTGTAATGTGACCTTACATCTCACAGTTGTGACTTTATTATACTTTAACTCACAATATGATGTTATATATCAAAATTGTAACTTTTTACTTTAAAAGTATACATTTGTTTCTTGCAGTTATAACTTTATATCTTAAAATGTTACTATATTTCAGTTGTGAAATTGTGATTTTTAACTGCAGCTTAATTGTAATTGTGACTGTTTTAAAATGTGACCTTACATCTCACAGTTGTGACTATATTATACTTTAACTCATAGAACATGATTTTATATCTTAAAATTATAACTTTATACTTTAAAATTGTAAATTTGTTTCTTGTAATTGACTTTATATCTCAAAATGTTACTATATTTCACAATTGTGAAATTGTGATTTTTTATAACTGCAGCTCAATTGTAATTGCAACTATTTTAAAATGTGACTTTGCATCTCACAATTGCAACTTTATTTCTCATGACTGCAACTTTATCATAATTGTGACTTTGACTTTGCATCTCACAATAACTAACTCACAATAAGATTTTATATTTCAAAATTGTAAATGTATAATTTAACAATGTTAATTCATTCATTGTAATTGTGACTTAATATTTCAAAGTGTGACTATATTTCACAATTGTGAAATTGTGATTTCTTCTAATAACTGCAGATTTTTATTTATTTATTATTGTGTGGAAACAGGCAAAACCCAGTAGTGAAAAATCTAATCTAATCTATGCAATCACTTTGTGCAATCACAGAGTGTCTTATTTAACTATATTAAAATTGGAGTAGTTTCTGCATTTTTTTCTGGCTACAATTATCTTAAACTCAACTTAATTAGGGGGCACAAGGAGAGCTTGCATTGCGTCCGGGTCTGGCTGCGTACATGACTGATCCCTGTGATCCTCTTATCAGTGCACCCCGGTCTCATGAAAATGCATATAAATAGTACGTCAAATAAAAACGAAAACTTGTGGTATTGATAACGCAAAAATGGACTTTGGCGTGCATATGATACGCATGTGTTTGGCGTGCATACGCAGAACCATCGCGGCCGCAAATATCCGATCAAATGGAACACCACGAACAATATAAACATCAGAAATAGCAATAGCATTCATAACATATAATAACTGCATACAATAGTGTTCAGACTTACTTGTATTATATGAACACATTACAGAAAACATAGCAGCAGCATAAACAAAGACAGACAGCGGTCTTCACTGGCAGGTAACACTAATAATCGTCCCTCTAGGAAACATGAAATGAACTTTAGTTCCTAGTTCCTAAAATAGGCTTTCTGACACAGCCGCCCCCAATTATCTGGCAAGATAATTGAATACTCTAAGAAAGTCTATCGGGGGTGCTCGTGTCATTGTCCTCAAGATGAGGAAGAGGGATCAATCGCACAACTGGACGAGTGTAAGTTTTGTCTTTAACCTTGACTCTGACGATACGAATTCTACCGTCAACTCCAGGTAAGGTCTCTGTTACGGTTCCTACAGGCCAGAGTGAGCGTGGAAATTGTGGATCTACAACAAGTACGACTTGCCCTACTGTCAGTTCCCTGCCCTCGGTCGTCCACTTGTGACGTCCCTGCATGTCTGGGAGGTATTGGCGAATAAAGGCAGCCCAGAAACAATCAGCCAGCACCTGGCTATGTCTCCATCTTCGTCTTCCAAGCAGGTTGTTAGAGTCATACAAGACCTGAGGTAGCGAGGCATCTCGACGACCCATAAGTAGTAGGTTTGGAGTCACAGGGTCCACATCCACAATATCCGAGGATACGTAGCCAAGTGGCTTGGAGTTCAGGATGCTTTCAACTTCTACCAAAAGGGTCTGCAGTACTGGTTCCGGCACTGACTGCTCTCGGAGGATCACACGGAGTGCTGCCTTAACTGATTTTATCTCGCGCTCCCAGGTTCCCCCAAAGTGAGGAGCATTTGGGGGGTTATGGCGAAACCGAATTTTCTGCTCTACCAGCTGTTCCCGTAGCTTTAGTGACATGGCTTCAAAGGATTCCAGTAACCCCCGATCACCTCCAACGAAGTTGGTGCCATTGTCGCACAACATCTCCATAGGCTTGCCACGTCGGGCTATAAAACGGCGCAGGGAGAGCAGGAAAGCGTCACTGTCCATATGCTCCAATAGATCCAGATGCACACAATGTGTCGTTAGGCATTTGTAAATAATTTCCCACCTTTTCACTTGGCGGCGCCCAATTTTGATTGCGAATGGGCCAAAGCAGTCTATGCCAGTAGAATAGAAAGGTGGCTTATACAGATTTAACCTGCAGGGGGTAGATCTGCCAGACGTGGGGTTTGAGGCTTGGCACGCCAGAACTGACAGTCTCGACAGGTGTGCTGGTGTTTACGAACTGCTTCTCGGCCTCGAAGTATCCAATACTGGCGGCGCCGTTCTGCTAGAACCCTTTCTGAGCCAGGGTGAAGGAGTCGTTGATCTGTCTCCTTGATCAACAGCTTAGTGATATGATGGTTACGGTCTAATACAATTGGGTGTATGGCCTCTAGTTCGAGGTCACTAGCACGCCGTAGCCATCTGCCCACTCTAATGAGACCAGTGGCATCATCATATTCAGGGGCAAGTGAGCCTAAGCGACTGTTTTGTGGAACAGGATGTCCGGCCTTTAAATGTCTAACCTCAATAGGAAAGGAGTCCATTTGAGCCTGTGCCAGAAGTAGCTTTTCCGCTTCAATATATTCAGAAGCCTCCGTAGGAGAGTCAGTGTCAGTGGTAGCCGCCCCATGCAGGGATCTAACAGTGGCCTGGACAAGCTCTTGCCATGTGTGGAATTGGCTTAGATCCTTCCAGAGGTCTTGGATGATAACCTTGGCCCTGGTCGTGAACGGGATAATGAACCCCAAAGGGTCATACTGACTCGCCAAAGTTTTATATATATTCCTCATGGTAAGGCTGGACGATATGGCCAAAATTGATATCACGATATATTTCTTAATTTCGGTCGATACGATATAATTCCGATATCGATATGAACACTATTTATCTGAAATAGAAATCTTTTGTAACATTATAAATGCCTTTATCATCACTTTTGATCAATTTTAAGCATCC
>NW_015638575.1:537114-541496 GCF_001515625.1 Sinocyclocheilus rhinocerous
CGACGTGTTTTGATTTTGAAACGTGCAGTGCTCATGTTTATTCAACGAAGTCAAACGGCACAAATAAATCAATGTATGGGAAACAGTGGTAATGTATATCGAAATATCGGAAATGTGTTTAAAAATCATATCACCGTTATTGAAAAAAATTATATCGCGATACATATTGATATTGAATTATTGTCCAGCCCTACCTCATGGTAGGCTCAACAGTCTCCACAGAATGTAAGTTGTACCCCAGAGTGTCATTGATGCAATTCCACCGCAGACCAAGAGTGAGTTCCTGAAGGTCGGTACTGCTTTGTGCTAACCAGCGTTCGCTATTTGCGGACCTGGACTCTGGAGGTAGGTGTTGGGAAACCGATGGCACATTGCATGCCCACTGTCTAATCTCGAAGCCCCCTTCGGAAAGGAGCTGGCGCAGCCCATCCACTATCGCTTTAGCCTCACTTGTCGTTGGTACACTGTGAAGGCAGTTGTCGACATAGAATGAATGTTCCACAATATCAACTAAGTCGGCCATATCATCTTTGTGCCCTTGGACGTGGTGTTGGAGGGCATGAATGGCACAACAGGGGCTGCATGTAGTGCCAAACGGAAGCACCTGCCACTCATATATCTCAGGTTCTGCTTCCCTGCACATGTCTCTCCAAAGGAAACGCAGTACAGATTTGTCCCCAGGCAGCAAGCGGACTTGGTGGAACATACCTTTGATGTCCCCACTGATAGCAACAGTGTGCTGGCGGAATCTCAGGAGGACACCTAGTAAGGATGGTCCCAAAGTTGGCCCTGGTAGCAGCTGATCATTCAAAGACTGTCCTTGATGTTGGAAGGAGCAGTTGAAGACAATTCTGTCTTTACTATTGTGTTGCACCATGTGGTGCGGAATGAACCAGGACTCTGCACTTTTGTCCGCTTCCTCTGCAGTTATCATAGCCACATAACCAGCTGACTCCAACTTACGGATCTCACTGCAGTAAACTTTAGCCCTCTCAGGATCCCTAGTAGCAACTTGTGTATAGCAAACTTCCTCATAGGCTTGGATACTGACGACACCTCAAAAGATACAGATGATCCTGCGAGTTCAGTGTGACACTGGCGAATTGTCTGCAAGGGGAGCAATTCAGGGGTACCTGATAATTTAAGCTGCTGCACTACTGGCTGAAGCACTATTGTTCTCTCTGACCCATCATCAAGAACTGCATAGCAGAACCATCGCGGCCGCAAATATCCGATCAAATGGAACACCACAAACAATATAAACATCAGAAATAGCAATAGCATGCATAACATATAATAACTGCATACAATAGTGTTCAGACTTACTTGTATTATATGAACACATTACAGAAAACATAGCAGCAGCATAAACAAAGACAGACAGCGGTCTTCACTGGCAGGTAACACTAATAATCGTCCCTCTAGGAAACATGAAATTAACTTTAGTTCCTAGTTCCTAAAATAGGCTTTCTGACAAATACCACGAGTTTTCGTTTTTTTTTGGCGTACTATTTATACGCACTTTCATGAGATCGGGTTGAATCAGCAGCCATCTAGCGCTCATCTCCCATCTCATTTAAGAGTCATTTAACTCCATGCCTAAAACTTCTCTGCACCGTACACAAACCCTCCTGCTCCCTTCAACTCTTGTGAGGTCACAGCCAGCCTACCAAATGAGTTTCAAATGTTCATGTTATTTATGATTAGGTATCAATTCACTCTACAAATCCCTTGCAGATGTTTTTGTCACTGCAATCCTCTTCCACATACATAGGCTTGTATATACGTCCATGTGTGTGTTAGAGAGAGAGGGTCTTGTATGAATTATACATACAGCAGGTGTTACTGTTTACCACTAAGCCTTGAGCCTGGGTTATACATCACAGGCGTGGCAATATCATCTCAGTTCAGGCACGGACAAAAATACATTTACTGTCTGACCGACCCCAACCACCCCCCCCTTCCCTCCAAAAAGGAAAAACAACATGAACTGCTAAAGTTTACTGAACAAAGTAACAAAAATAATGATTGACACATTGTATTTGACTTTATTTTATTTATATGCTACGTTATATTATTGCTCCTTTTTCCTATTTTTTTCCCCCAATTCCTTATTCATTCACTTGCATATTATACAGGTAAATAGGACAAACCAATCCACATGATTACTGTGTATCTGTTGTTTTAACCTGCACTATACTTTTACACCAGTAGGTGGGGTCGCCACTGTGTCTTTACTTTTAAATTATTTTTACATGATTTTTGATATTATTTTAAATTATATTTTACAAAATAGTTTTAGATTTGAGATATTTTTTCAAGTCAACATGGAAACAAACAACCTTTAAAACAACCTTCCTTTTTGGTTGACATTCAATCACTCTTATTTTTCACCTCCTCCTGCCTTCATTCTAGTAACATCCACATTCACATATCCAATGATGGATCTTGATGGATAAAATCAATTCCCTCTCTACATTTTTCTCTTTGAATATCCTGTTTATCTCAGAAATATTTGAAATAATAGAATTTAAACAGGAACATGTTGCTTTATGAGATATTTGCTCGTTACCTTGCATAACATGAACACACAACAATATTGCTGTTGTGTAATTAAAAGTAATTTAAGCTGAAAGTGCAATTATTATTTCTTTCTTGCTTATTAAAAGTAGGTTTAATATGTGAAAGTGAATTTTAAGAAGAGGGACTGAATGTTGTAGGCCTCACCATTTGACTCATTATACAATTCCCCTGTGGCCTCCCCTAGAACATCTCTCTTACTGAAACTTACCCTTTCAGATCTCATCAGTCATAGGTTACCCCTGCTGACAGGTCTGCCTTGAGATTGACGCACACATCTTTAAACACACATACACTGCCTTATTCCTTCTCTCCTGTAAGGCATTCACAGTCAAGCAAACGTGGACACACCACACACATACACCGGTGTCCTGTGGGGTCCTCCACACGCCAGGTCTGTGCAGTTCTGAGAGGCTGAGATGGGACTTAAGGCTCAAAGGACATGAGGAAGACAGCGCACATGACCTTCTCTAACCCCTTTTTCCCTCTGCCTCAACATCTGGTTTGGTTATCCCTATCCCTGCCGGTGATCCCACTCATACACACACACTACCTCAACTAAACACACATGTGCGCCCACCTCTTGCCCTCCGTCCATTAATCGTATCAGCCACATCATGCCCTCTGCTTTTGCCGTGATTGGTAAAGTAAACCCAAGACGTGAAAATTATGTATGAGCTGCTCTGCTACGGAAACGACAGTCGAGCAGAACCTCAACCTCAGCCGGACCCCGCTGTGCAGACCCCACTCTTCTCCCAGAAACCCTTTTCTCCCAATAGGCAAGACACACCTGTCTGCCTTATATGTCACAATGGTTTGCAGGCAGGAGATTTTCATCCTTTTATTGGAAGCATCTGAACCGATATAGGCTTAGATCTCTGCCACAATTCTGCGCCCGAAATATCATATTTTGAGCGCACAAAAGTGCATTTTGCACGCGCGCGATCTGAGTTTTGTGGAGAAAATGTTCGTTTCGCAAAGAAAAAAGTATTTCGAGAGCACGAAAATCTATTTTGCATTTAAAATGTTTTTGTATGTGTGCAGACCTTCTCTTTTGCGTGTGCAACATTTCACTAGCTTGCTCCCTTGATGCCCGCCTCAGTGCTCTCTAAATGCCAACAGCTCGCTTGCTCAACACAACCCAGCGTTACAATATGCCATAATTCCAGCCAATCAGAGACGAGGCTGCTAAATTCTGATTGGCTGCCTTGACAACCATTCAGAATGTTGTGTTTGGTTGTCAAGGCAGCCAATCTGAATTTAGCAGCCTAGTCTCTGATTGGCTGGAATTATGGCATATTGTAACGCTGGGTTGTGTTGAGCAAGGGAGCTGTTGGCATTTAGAGAGCACTGAGGGCGGGCATCTGGTGAGCAAGCTAGTGAAACGCTGCACGCGCAAAAGAGAAGGTCTGCACACATCCAAAAACTTATTTTAAATGCAAAATTGATTTTCGTGCGCTCTAAATACTTTATTCTTTGCGAGACAAACATTTTCTCCACAAAACTCAGTTCGCGCGCGTGCAAAACGCACTTTTGCGCGCTCAAAATATGATCTTTCAGAGATGTAATCCCATAAACCGAAGCCTTGTTAGAGACAGGACCTGCAGAAGGCCATTAGCGCTTTGTGTGCTTCCAAAAACAGCGTCTTACAGTAAATGCAGTTAATTTTTGAGAATTTAAGGCCCATTATGATAAACGCTGCACTGCTTTTGTTGCACAGTATGCACAGTAGCTCAAGATGATGTATTTTGTCATTAGATTTTTTTCAGTAGTGCAGTGGATTGTAATGATTGTAATGATTC
>NW_015638575.1:542630-582736 GCF_001515625.1 Sinocyclocheilus rhinocerous
TTCAGTCTGAGTTAAATCTCTTTTTTTGGGCTCATTTTATCTGTAAAAGAAATTCTGCTTAATAATTATGCACACCTGAATATAAGGCGTTTTTCACTTCCAGCCTTCATGAACAATAATATATAGATTATAAGTGATTAAATACAAGATTAATAGTAGTTATAATTATTGGTAAAATGTGCTTGGAAAAAATATGATCAGAATATCAACTTGCATAATAATTATGCATGCACTGTATTTTTCCTCTTCTGCTGTCGAGGTAATGCAAGAAATGTTGTGATTGGTTGTCAAGGCAGCCAATCAGAATTTAGCAGCCTCGTCTCTGATTGGCTGGAATTATGGCATATTGTAACGCTGGGTTGTGTTGAGCAAGCGAGCTGTTGGCATTTAGAGAGCACTGAGGGCGGGCATCTGGTGAGCAAGCTAGTGAAACGCTGCACGCGCAAAAGAGAAGGTCTGCACACATCCAAAAACTTATTTTAAATGCAAAATTGATTTTCGTGCGCTCTAAATACTTTATTCTTTGCGAGACAAACATTTTCTCCACAAAACTCAGTTCGCGCGCGTGCAAAATGCACTTTTGCACGCAGAATTGTGGCAGAGATGTAATCCCATAAACCGAAGCCTTGTTAGAGACAGGACCTGCAGAAGGCCATTAGCGCTTTGTGTGCTTCCAAAAACAGCGTCTTACAGTAAATGCAGTTAATTTTTGAGAATTTAAGGCCCATTATGATAAACGCTGCACTGCTTTTGTTGCACAGTAGAAAAAAAGTCTCAAGATGATGTATTTTGTCATTAGATTTTTTTCAGTAGTGCAGTGGATTGTAATGATTCTGTGGAATGAGAGCATTGCGCTGTCATTGTGAATAATAAAAACATCAACTAACTGTTGTCTAGAAAGTCAATGTGGGGTTTATTTTCAGCCATCTTGTCGTCAACAATAACACTGCTATTTCTCAGCCTAAACACACCACAAGCTGCTGCAGCTTTCGCCATAGAACAATGATCATCTCACTGAACCATAATTCTGTCCCTTGAACCTCACAGAGAGGCTGTAATAATTAAGAACAGTACACAATCACTGAATGAATGTTGAGATGAAGATGAAGCCGATGCACCACTAATGCTATACAACACAATAATCCATCTGTGTGTAGTAGTAAACTACACCAAATGTATTTATTTTCTTGCCTTTGGTTCGTAGTGTTAGTCACGTTTCACTCCCCCCCAAAAAAATTATTATTATTATTACTTATTATTATCCTCTTCATTTATAGGCTATTTACGTTTAATTTTGATTGTGTGTGTTTCTGTTGGCATTTAGAGAGCACTGAGGGCGGGCATCAGGTGAGCAAGCTAGTGAAACGCTGCACGCGCAATAGAGAAGCTCTGCACACATCCAAAAAATGACGATAGGCTATCCAAAACAATGCTTTATCACAGCTGACCTCAGATGAGTCCGAAAGAAGCGCGTGTTCGTCAGTCAAATTTAAATGAACCGTCAGCAGTTTTATACCCGAGTGGAGAGTTGCGTGCTCAGACCACAGAACCGGAGATGAGCTCTGCTAGAAGAAACACGGACCACACAGACATATCTCACATCTCCGTCTTTGTAAGTTACTGAAACCATACTTGAAAATACCCGTGTGTGCAGTGCCAAGTTCTGTACGACGTGACAGTCACGTATTTGTCCAGTAGCCTACGGTTTCATTCACACAGCATAGGCCTGTGAACTGAAAAGGCGGTTATGATTCGTGTGAATTCGATGACAGAATGCCATTGCGAAGCCTGTGAATTCGGTTTTAAAATGCTGTTTCAACTGTCACTCGTAAATAACCAAACAGTGTATGAAGGTAGCCACATTAAGTATTAATCGCTCTAATACAAGACTGACAACCCTTTTTCTGCTCTTGAATGAACATGGCCATAAATACTCGTCAGGCCATGTTTCTGAACACAGAACAAGCGTTATTGATGTGGGCGGGGTTTCTATTAATAAATTTGTGCTTCTGATATCAAAGAGCCAAGAACTTCAGAGCGATTCATTTTTTAGTCTTGTTAGGCTAGTTAGTTATCTGTTCTTAAAGTTACAGTAGCCTGTTTTTATTTTATTTTTTTGCATACCATATTAACTATTTGAAGAGATCAAGTAAAATAACATTGTATCTCACACTTTCAGTAACACACACAGATCAATCCATATATAAGGAATTTTAGGGAGTAAGAAAGAAACCGATTTCATGTTCGCATTCTTTGACACATAGATGATGTCTGTCTTTCTACAGGAATCATCCAGTGAGACTTCATGGGGATTCTTTGGATAAAAATGTTATTGTCATTTACCATAAAAGTCACATCAGTTTAAATAGAGAGGTTTAAACTTTGGTTTGCTTTTTATTCTCTGTTGTGCCGCTCTCTGTTCTGTGCATGCATGTTGAGTCAATGTATCGTAATACATCCCCAGGAATCATAATTACATTAGTTTGAAAAGATGTCAGGGGTGTGCATGTGTGTGTTGGGGGGTAGGGGTGGAGAGGGAGGCTCATCCCATTTTGTGGAAATGCTGAAACTCCAGGAGGTCTGACAGCCAATTAAATAAGCACCAATCCAGCTCCACCCTACCCCCACCCACCCTTCGCTCCAAGACCCCCTGCACCTCCTATTCAACACTCATTCCTCACTCAGAGGCAGACAGAGAAAAAGCGAGCGCGAGAGACTAAGGGAGTGAGAGAAAGAGAGATCTCTATTGTCATCACTGTCTGTCAGTCATAGCCATGGGCCTTGAAGGTAAAGCAGATAGACCAAAGAGCAGAGAAAGGCCATTGAGTCTTTGGATATGTTCGGTACCTTGTAAGCCTGTGGGGTGTTTTTAGTGGGGTTTCAGCACAGGGAAGAATTTGGCTTAAAAAAAAAAGTCATTGGCCAGGACACCTGTAAGGCTGGAGAAAACAGATTGACCCCATCACATTTTTAAGATGAGACAGGAGCAGAAGATAGTTTTCGGAATGAACAAAGTAATTTTGCTCTGCATCCCAATAGTCTTAAAACTAAATTTTCTTGCATAGCCTTAATATTTTTGATCTTATATAAAACAAATTTTTCTTCAAGATCACTCTCCCACAAAAAGAAAGAAGAGAAAGTGACTTGCAGATCTGTTTGTGCCAATCTTTCACGAATATTTTTATTGCTGTCAAAACATTTCTAAAGGGCTTAAAAGTGTTTTTTTTAAAGACAAACAACGAAATGAGAAGCAGAGAAGATGGAATTTAACATTGCATGAAATATTCCCCAGATCAGTCTTTGATCATCAGTAAAAATATCAATTCAGTGAAAGAATGTAAAAGTCTTAAAGGCTAGTGAATGGACATTCATCATGGCCACTGCACCATTAGTATCTGCAGTTAGTCTGTTCACATCCTCATTGGTCATTTCATGCAGAGCTCAGACAACCACAGGAAACTGAACACTATGAAGACAGAAAACACACACAAGAGAAAACATGTTCAGGAACATTATCACTGCAGTTGCATTCTGTGTTTGGCAGTTTTATAAAACTGCTTCGTGCTGATACAGTGTAACTTTGAACAAATTAAACAGGGCCTTGCAGTGAGGAGCCAGGGTCATTCAAAACCACATATGAAAAAGTTGTGTGAAAAACATTGGGTAAAAACAGACATGCTTCTGGTTTGACTTATTTCATTACCTAAAGAATATGTTTGGGTTAATTCTGTAATGTTTTTAACATGTGTTTGCCATTTTATGTATTAACAGTTTAATCTGAAATCACACCCTATTTGTCCAAAAGAAAGAAAATGAAAATGAAAAAAAGAAAGAATGCAAACGCCTTTCCATTTTTTTAAATATTAAGTCACGTTGCTTCAAAGCAAAACTAATCAAAGGAAAGAAGCGCGTTTCCAGAAAGGATCGGAAAGGTATTTGGATTTACTTTAAATAGCCGGTTAAATGAGCTCGGCGGCTTTCGACTTGTGTTTAACAGGCTCTCCTGTGTTTTACGTTTTACAGCGCAGGACTCTGTCGACTGATAGCCGCTGTGTTTCCTAAACGTTCAGTAATGTTCAGGTAATATATTTAAAACATCGAGTTTGTGAGCTTTAAGAACAAATTTATCATATAAAAAAAGATTCATTTATATTATAAAAAGTTGGCCTCATACAAAGATCTGGTATTATATATGCGATGACATTAGTTGTTATTAATAATGATTAACATATGGTATTATATAATTATATAAATATGTTATGATTTTATTATTATATACATTACTTTTATTGTTGTTGTTATTAATAATAATATTTATTATGATCTACATTGGTGGCATTCCTTGAAAACGTACTGAATATATTTTCTAATTATTTAAATAATTATTTTTTAACAGCTTAGAATGTTCTATCAACACCGACTGTTTTTGAACTTTTCAAGTAAGCATTTGCTTATTTCAGTTTTGAGTTTGACGATTTTAAGTCATGTCTCCACTTTAAAAAGCTGCAAGCTCTTTGTCTTCTGTTGGCCTCCAATATTTCATATAAATCCAAAATGAATTTTAGAAGGCATTTTAAAGTGATATTTTAGTTCTCAGCTGGGCATCTCAGACACAAAGGGAAAGGTATGAGACTGCCTCAGGGGGGCGAGAGAGTCTCCTGCCTGAGAGTTCAGAGTTTTCCGTAGAGCACGATTATGGACATTCTGTCTTGATACGGGTCGGTCGACCCACTGAATTACATGTAAATATATGGGTAACACGGTAAAATCACTTTTATTAATAGTAAATCAACAAACACAGATCGGTACTTCGGGTACATTAAATTTACAATATTTAACTTATTAATGTAGCCTATAAATCAGTGGTTCATGACATTTGTCTTTAACTAAATCAACAAACTATATGAGCTTTACATAATGTAGCCTATACAATAATATGTATTAGCTAATGCTATTAAAAACAAATATAGTTTATTATAAAGCGCTACCAGTGCTGTTTTTAATTAAGGTAAGAACAACCGAACTGCCCTGAACACTTCAGCTGATCATAATGTTAGCGACTTTATAATTCTGCATATCCAGTTCATGTATGGCAATTTAATAAGTTCGTGAACTAATTCCTAGCTATATTTATATATATATATATCTAACTAAATCTAACTAAATTAGAAATTTTGAAAACGGACTTCATAAAAAGCAATTTAATGCATTCTTGATAAAGTATTAATTTCATTTTTTTTTTTTTTAAATGAACAGTGGGGTGTGTGTATACGGTAAAAAAAAATTTAAATAATATATATATATATATATAATGTTAAATAAATAAATGCATGAATAAATATTAATTATTTAGTATGTAGCCTACTTTATTATTTTTATCGTATTACTTTGAATCGTTGGTAAACTACATTAAACTACGCTTACATAATAACACATAAAGCAATTATATGAGCATATAAAATGTCACACATTAACTCCTCTGCATTTTCTACGCGAGTTAACAGTCCACAAGCATACAAACATCCAAACAAATAAATTAAAGTGGACTTGTTGATAGGCCTAATTGTAAAATGGTCTATATGCTTAGCCCATCTTTCACGTTTACGTATAAAATCACCTCATTTGAATTGATTTCAAATATTACTCGATTAGAATATTAGGAATATTAAACAAAAGCTTTTCGGAGGGTTTTTACACTATAAATATTCAGTTGGCAGCGCGATGCATTGTCAATGAAGTGAAAAGACTGATAACACGAACTATATGAGAGGCCCCATACTGGCCAGCAGCCTGCATAAATTAATGAATGTTTTATACATCAAGTATCCACGTCAATCTGGAAAATCTACAAAACACAGATGTGTCTTTGGTCTTTTGAAAAAAATTCGAGGAAATACTGCTTATTTGGCCTTTACTCTACTGGCCGTCGTAGGCTTTGGGTCTTAGGCTGTTGGTCTGGCGTGAAGAATTAAAAAAAAAAGATTGAGTAGCCTAATTGTAAAACACAGTGTTCCATTAAACATAATACCACAAAAATGCGCAAACTGACTGTCTTGATTTATTATAAATTTGGTCTTTTCCTCTAAGAATATACCGCTAATACCATCGTATTCATAAAAACCCTTCTGCTCGAGTCAGTTTGAATTAACTTCAGAAACTCGTCACTAGCTCGCTGCAGGGCTACGTCTATTGTTATACAGAAAGAAGAAAACGAGGCAAATTAAATATTCTTTATTTGTTCTTGTATTCTCTTTTTTGTGAAATGATTGAGGTAAACTGGTTATGTTGTCTATGCCCGTCATAGGAATACCCAGTTTATTAATTATCTAGCCTAAAGAACGGTTAATCTCAACATAAAACAAGTATATAGGTAATGTAAAAATATGACCAAACTCATATCAACCCCATCCCACATAAGCAAAAGTCCACACTGTATATATGCCTGCACAAATGTAAAAACATAATATAGGCTAGGTATAAATAAATATATAATATGGACTGTGGTATAGGCTAAAACAATTACATATAAATATGTCTACAAAATAAAATAGTAGATTAGGTCGGAAAAAATAAAAAGGCTTATAGTTTGTTTTAGATTCGGGGCAAGATACCTTGTTTCCTGAATTAGGCCTATTCTACAATGTTGAATTGGATTTGCTTTTGTGCATGTTGATAAAAACACATATACAAATCTGTTTAATTATGGCACGCACACACACAAAGCTTTTTAGTGTCAGGCAGTTGTCACCCACAAAATGTACATTTCGCCATTATACAACTATTATTCTTTGAACTCCTAATAGGCTTCTAAAATTTCACCAACAAACTCTTATTCAACCCTTTAATTTCATTATCCAGATCTTAAAAAACATAAAAACTTTGTGTGTAGCATATATATATATATATATATATATATATATATATGTGTGTGTGTGTGTGTGTGTGTGTGTGTGTGTAATAGACAGGCAACAATATGACTCATAACTGTTAGTTAAATACGTCGAAATAATGTAACAAAAATACGTTAAATGAACAGGGAAATGGCTTTTATTTTTCACACGAAGAAACAATAAATAGGAAACCATTTATCTGATTACATTATTTTGTACCAGAAAACATGCTTTTCAAAGGTTAAATAAGTTAATAAATAAAAATACAGTAAAATGTAAATAAAGCGTGATATAGGCTAAAAAACAATATCATCAATAACCATTAAGCTAAGTTTCAATTCCTTAATCCGAATCGCAATTGTATATGCGTAGATTTAAAATAAAATAGCACAAGGTAGAGTGTATTCGTTATTTCAGAATATTTAGGCTCAGATAATTCAAATACAATTTTATATGTTTAACTTTTTACATAAGCTAATTTATCTATAGACTTTGTAGGACGACTATAAAAACAACACCAGTAATCGCTTGTCTTGCTGTAGATCGCTTTGTTGTAATTAATAAAACCTAGTTTACGGCTTCTGTAGGCTATATTACCAATGATTCAAACAATTGTCCTTTAAGAAATCAGTGTATACCTGATGAATTATTCATATATGTCCTTTTGACAACGGTCTGTAATATTATTTAAATATAAGCTAAATAAATAAATCACTGTACCCCACCTTAATGGCAATGTGACCTCCGAGACATCTCCTGCATATAGAACATCCTTGATGTGAAAACGACGAATTTGTTTAACCACACAAAATCTCTTTTTTTCAAATCTTGTTGATTGGCGAGATTACCTTCAGCGTTACATTATCGTGCGACAATATCCGAACTCAAGCAGAAGAAAACAAGCGAGCGCGACATTCGAAACTCGCGCCAAATTCTCCAGCTCTTGTTGGTCATTATGACGCACCAATGCTGCAGCGGTCGCTGGTCTAGTAATGCTATTTGGAAACATTTACAAATAGTCGCCATCCGTGACCATGTTGCATTACCCCCTGAGAGCGCCACGCGAAGAAGAACGTTCATGCTGGCTTTGCCAAGTGCCATTTATTGCCTTTTTAAGACTACATGTAAAAACCGCTCTCGGACAAGACTGTGAAATAAGCTATCTAGCCCTCCCTGTGCTCCAGACGATACATTCCGCTCTGCAATCTTCCTCACTGTTGTATTCCACTGCAACGATCTAGACGTATCAAAAAACGCAAGACATTAAACGCGTTGCATATCCTCCGCTGTAGGTGCACCGTCGTCCATTTCCACAACAGGGTTTGAAGCACCGGAGGCGCGCCATTCTTCTTAACGCAAATTCGCAGGCGTCTTTAGGTAGCAGGGTTGGAGAGGAGTCGTGCAAGGGGATCTCCCCTCCCCAACCCAGCCGCTGAGGTGGAGAGGGGGAGGGGAAACCCGCTGGATCTACGGGAGGGAGCCCTTGGCCAGCCGCTCAAAAAGGAATTCCCACCAAAAGTAGCCCAGATTTAAGGGGGATCCGTAGACTCGACAGACACAAACAACTGCCATGTTATACATGCATTCCAGCCGTGCCGCAATTTTACTTAGACCTCATAAAACACAACGTTGGAGAGGTTGTTCTAAAATACAGGAAAAGCTGTGTGAGACGTTTATAGATAGGTCTAAAGTAATTTGGAAATGAATGCTATCTGTCCACAAATAGATCAGGGCGATCATACTTTGCATAGCCTATTATTCCCAGTGAGAACCGCCTGAAATGTAGCAGAATTTAAATTCGACTCGAGCCTATTTTTGTTTCAAAGAAAACTGACTCTATGATGGGGCTTAACATCATGTCCACCTTAAAACATGTGCGCACACAATTTCAAATGGAGAGAGCTCATGATGTTGGTAATGCCCTGGTCAGATGTTCTGCTTGGCCACTTTTTGGAAAGTTGAGACCGTTTGCTAGCTTATCGATTTGTAAAAACGATATAAGGGGCAATACAATATTAGAAAATTACTTTATAATAAATTAGGTGATGAAGTCATTAACAGATCACTTGCCATCTATTGGTGATATTTATATGATCTGCGTGCGTGTGTGTGTGAAAATATGAATACTATAAGATTTCTAACAATTTTTCTGTGCAATGATCCGTTAAACATAGTTTAATGTAAAAACACATGTTAATGCTATAAATGAAGATTTTTGTATAGCGTTACAAAAATATTCGAGGCATGGCTTGATGGCTAGGTTTTGGAAAGTATTGTGAGTTGGGGTTTCGCATTTCAAATAAATTACTCTCGGCTTTCCAACAGTCGCAGTTCACACCTATGTAAACGCACCCCGGAGGGCAACAGATTTATTTGCAAGAGAACTATTTTACCCCTCCTTCTTACCCTCGACTCGGTGATGGATGGACGATCTCTCTTTGTCTAAATGCAAATAGACTTTAACTCTGAATTAATGGATAACTCCGTAGAGGGGTGATTACTCGACTTTCGGGTTGATCTGCCTTTCTCGTAGTCCGTCTGTCACCAGCTACATGACAATTGATCATTTGACGCACATTTGGTGAACCCCCTGAATGTGCGAATTACTACCACTCTAGACGGTCGAGCAATTGACAGTGTCCCTCTTGCACTGGTTTATTAATCAACTGGACCACTTTGAATATCTATCTATCTATCTATCTATCTATCTATCTATCTATCTATCTATCTATCTAATTTTTGTTGTAAACAGAACATGTCCACTGGATGGATGGATAATTATCTAAATAAATAAATAGGCCTAAATATTTTTGTTTAAAATAAATTTAAAAAGATACTATGTTACAATTTTTTTCTTTTTCCAAAACCATGCTACATTTTTATTTACATTTATTTGGCTAGTGTTTTCAAGGGAGTTCTGCATGTCTGCATTATGGTGCAATAAGTAGCCTATAATATTTGGAATTTTGGATGCAATCTCCAACTTTAACTCTGATAAACATGACATGGCTGTCATTTACCCCTGAGCTAGCTGCAGACCCCCTGTGGTGGTCTGTAAAGAGCCCCATTTAAAAGCTATAAAGAGCACAGCAGCGTGTGCAGAGAGGGGAATGGGGAGGCATTTTGGATTTGATTTGAAGTTTTAGGATCAGACAGTACATCTGTTTTTGAATGCAGTGGGTTTTTAGAGACTTTTAAACCTCTAAAAATGCAGAAACCTTATTTGTCAGTTATCATTTTACTTTTATTGGCACAATTTACCAAATAGAATAATTCACTTTGTTAATTTTCTTTGTTTTGTATTTTGTGTAATGTGTTTGATTGCATACATGCTGAAACGTGTAGCACCAGGGTTGAGCATTTATTGATCATAAAGCAACAAATAGAAAAAAAGGTCTGAGAATGTGTGTGGAATACATATCTGTGTGTAAGTATGTGCATTCAGTTGTGCCCTGGTCTTCAGCACGACTTGCACATTATTACCAGGGGTACTAAAATTTTATTTCCAGCTAACATTAAGTCAGGATACAGACTTGGTGTGTGTGAGAGAATATGTGTATAACAGCACTATTGCCTTTTGCCAAGGGGGGCGTTTGCTCATGTAGCTTGTAAAACTCAATGTCTGGGCACCCTTTAAGCCTTCTCTATGAAATATCACTCATGTTCTTGCTGTCCAGTGATAAAAGAGCCAACAGGATTTGGAACTGATCTACAGAAGAGGCCACCTGTTGCAGAGGACAAGAGAGATAAAGCACGAATCATTACTATAGTAGATAATATTATGTCACGTAAGTCCTCATTTTGTTAATAAGTCATACGATTTAATGCATGTAAAAACCATTTTGGTGCTAAAGGTTACATGTAAGCAAATATGCAAACTTGTAGGGGTAGTTCAACAAAAAATAAATAAATAAAATAAAAATAATAAATAAATTCTATCATTATTTATTCACCCTCATGTTGTGAGGGAACATTTTTGTTTGTTTGTTTTTTGTCTTTGGTGAACTGTTCCTTTAAGTGACCTTCATAAGAAAATCATAAAATTATTTTACTTATCTTCTAGTATTCTATTGGAAAGTGTTGTTTTCAAGATAATTCTATAGGTAATGGATAATTAAAAGTGCGAATGTGATGTGAAAGTCAACAAACAGATCAGGAGGTCTGCAGGCTCACAAACTTATTTCATCCTTCCTTTCGCCCCCTCACTTATTATTATTTTTCTCTCTTTCTGCTTCTCTCATTCGCTTCCTTAACTCTGTTCCCATCCATTTTGTGGCTGATGGAGTCGGCTGTTCATTCTTCTCATAAAATCAAATCAGCAGTGTTCTTGGGACCTTGGTGTGTATCAGAGGGTGAACACAGGGTCGTCTCGTTCTCTTTGCTCATCTTTAAAAAGAAAGCTATGCCCAAGGCCTGGAGATAGAGACTGATAAAAGGAAGCAGAATGCAAGAAAGAAAGAAACGAAGGATAGTGGGGAGAGGGTGGAAAAGAGATGGTTCATTGTTGGGTGAGCAGTCCCATCACTTGATGTCTGTGGCACTCCTCAACCCTGCAGCTGGGTTCTGTTGCCCTCACAAACTGTCTTTCTTCTTCCCAACAACAACCATGGCTTCAGGGGTCACAGAAGATGCCTGCCCTGCCACGTGATGGCGCTACAGATGTGGTGAGAGAACTTCTTTAACAGCTAGAGCAAAAAGCAAATGCGTCAGAAAAAAAAACAAGGGTCACAATACTGTCCTTGTATCTCTCTACCAGCTGCTGTATTTAACAGCTGCAATAAAGAGCTTATTTGAAAAACCTGAAAAAAGAAGAAATTGAATGCCTCAGACTTCTAGCTCTGATCTGAAGATAAAAGAATGAGCACTGCTCAACCCTGCTCACATCTATCAACCTTTGCCCAAGTCATATTGCTGTGGATTTGGAACTGTGGTTTGGTGGTGTGAATTTGACACTGAATATTTCTCTTTATTTATTTTTAAACGTGATAAATCAGAGAATTAACATGTTAATGTTTTCTAAACTTTCCCAAAAATTATGTTCACATGGAACTATTCCCTCAGTGCACTGTTTTCTACTGTAGTTTGTTTAAAAAAAGTTTTTACATTATAATTTCCATATTTCTTTTTTCTTTTTGACATGACAGAGTGGAACGAGAGCACTTTTCTATCACCTTGTCCACATAAACACTACAGCTGAATATAGACTAGCTGCAATTTTTGAGTGATTACTTCTTAAATCTGCGTAGTGTATTGAATCGTCTGTGAATCGGTCCACGCATCCCAGAAACCCCCGGGTCGTGTCGAAGCTGGCAATGGTGACGTCACTCTATAGTTTGGACGCTGAAAACACGTGGCCTCTGTCAACAGTTTTGCGTCAATCATCAATGTTTCGGACGTAACTTGTGTATTCCGAACTCAGACAGAACGATTCACATATGTTTAAATATGACTGTCACTTTAAAAGCAGTCTATACATGGCCTATGAGTTGCTTTAAGTGGTTAATTTCATGGAAGTTCCTGCTCTTTTGTCCGCTGAAGCATAGAATGGAATCGCACCTATCAAAATTTTTTGAACATTGTGGCTCCTTTAAAAAGTTTTCCATTTATTGGATTGTCCACAGCTTTAGATTGAAAACAGGGAGGAATTTAGAGTCTTATTTTTAACATATTACAGCTGTGATCACACTGGACTAAGCACAGACAGGTTTACTGTGATTTCTCCAGTGGGGAAAGAGATACGTCCTTAACATGTGATAAGTCTGTCCAAAGGCAAAATTGTGGGCCTAAGGAAGGCCTTTTTTTCACTTAGATTTTTACCTCTTGAAGCCAGGACAATTTTTACTGGTTTTCCCACATTTCTTTAGCTCCTAGTGATTTTTTTGTTTGTTTGTTTATTAAGGCTAGTGAACCCTTACCTAAAATTGAATTTGCTTAAGTCCATGTCTTGTTTTTCAAAAGTCCAAAACAATATTCTGTCGTCCCATGATATTTGCCTGTGTTTTCTTTAATCCACCATTCAGATTAATCTGTTAATCTCATCATCTCAAAACTGGTCTGGAGGGGCTGAATAATGATTTAAAGGCCATTGAGGATTTGTTCTTCTATGAAAATTACTATATTAAATGACACTTTTAAGTAGATTTATACATTTTGTTTCAAATATGTAATATATGAGGGGAGAGCAAGAAAAATCTTTGTACAGAGGGACTGATTAGATTACATTCCAATTGAAATAAATGGAACGTGCATTAAAGCATTCCAGTATCAGTCACATATTTGCATCTTCTGACACTTATATTCTGGTAGCACTGTGGAACAAACCAGGAGCATGGATCTTAAGTTTTGTCACACTGCAGTTGTAATTAACGCATATATACAAGACACAGAAAGGTTAGGAGTTTGTAGCACGATACTATCATTCATGCTTTCATGAATATGGAGAGGTTGAGTTCCACCACTTTAATCTTCCGTTAGCTGCCCTGAAGCTTGCTTACAGACAATAGTTTTAATTATTCCATGCTTCTCTCCTTCAAACACTTACCATTCACATATGTTTATGCAACAAACAAAACCGTGCCCAAAACACAGTTATTAAGAATATTCAAAGCACAAACAAATGATGGTTATAATTTCTGCCACAGCAGTCACGCCAATGACACTGTTTTTAATGGCACTGTCAGGGTCATTTGGGGGTAATGAGTTTGTGTCCATGAAAAAGCACTAGGCAACTGACTTTTCTTGTCCTCCCTTGATTGATCCCTTTTGAAATTGTATTCATAACCGCATATGAGCGTCTATTGTATGTGCAGTATATGTAGATGTGCTGTGGTGTCTGTTCTGTCAGCTTGCTGTTGAGCCCAGATGCATAACTGTTTAAATACACTTTGACTGCTAATTATGGGTGTGCACACGTAAGCATGCTAGCAGATAGTCTCTGATTTGTTGGTCACTTGGGGTAGGTCTGCTCACTGAATGTTCATGTCTGATAAATATGATATGACAACTGTAATGAGTAAAAATATTATGTTCAGCACCTTTCTGCTCTTCCACAAACTTAATAAGTTCATGAGAAAGTTTGACTGGGTGTCTATAATTTCTATGGGCTAAAAGGTATTTAT
Source organism: Sinocyclocheilus rhinocerous (assembly GCF_001515625.1). NCBI lineage: Eukaryota > Metazoa > Chordata > Actinopteri > Cypriniformes > Cyprinidae > Sinocyclocheilus > Sinocyclocheilus rhinocerous. The sequence continues at coordinate 556,639 of NW_015638575.1, forward strand.
AAACGGTGGTGATTTGTTAGGGAATTTTTCAGGGAGGCTAATATTTAAATCAAACTAATAAAATATTGCATCGTTTTATTCATTTATTTATTTAATATTTGCTGACAGTTGCTCTCCTATATGATATACCCTTTAAATAAATAAAAAAAAATAGTTTTGATATGACAGTAGTCTGACAGATTATAATCTCCCCAAGCACAAATTTCATTTAATCTCCCTTTTGCCTTTTCTGGATTCATTTTGGACAGAAGCAACTAATATTATTAGTATATTCACTCTGAATGGTCTTCATTCTGTCAGCCTTCTTTAATATTATTGCAAGATGAAAACACTTACAGGTTACTGTATGCGGATGATAAAATATTTTGTATATGCTTATGTACATAGATAAAGTTAACTTTATCACTTTTGCTGTTAAATTAATTTTGAATACATTTTTAGGAGGCTCAGACTCCCTATACGTCCCTTATCACCACTTAATGATATTCTCAAAAGTTTTTTTTTTCTTTGTGTAAAACTTATTTAGTTTTGAATGCACCTTTAAACCATAGTTGTAATCCAGGTTTAAAAGTTTGTCTTTGCTATGTGTAAAGGTAAAGCTTTGGCTGCATCGCTGTAAAGGTCTCACTCGAGCAGTGCGCTCGGGACTGAAAGGGTTAATTTTCTGACGTCATCATTCCCGGGGCGGTGACCTTAAAGGTAGGGGTGGGGGCACATTTTTGCTCCGAGGATGAGTGGGAAATACGCCTCGCTTTCAAGGCAAATAGCCTGTTTTGGATGTAAATAACTTGTTTGTAAGAGTCGGGCATTGCTTTTCTTTCAGGACAGCATATGTATTTTGTAATGGATTGCCTGTGTTTCCTCAAGGTAAATCTGTAGTTCTTCAAGTAAACAACATATTGAAGCGAATGTGTGTTTGTGGTGTTTCTAGTATCTGATCTTACCACCTCTACATATCTTCTGTTCGCAGACACGTTGGATTTATCGAATGTGTTGTATCGACACAGTGTGTTCTTTTACAAAACACAAATGTAGTTTGAGAAACAATAGTTAAAATCCGTTTGAAAATCCGAATAACAATATTCTGTACAGTTAGTTGTCTGTACGATGTCTTCGAGTTTCGCACGGTCGCGATTGGCTCGTGGTTTCTCTGCGATGTCTTTAAATTTCCTGGAGTTACCGCATGCAGTCTTCACTTTAGTTCGATTAACGTAGGTTCTTTTTGCAGACCACGTGAGAAGTACAATATGGTGGAGAGGATCTGATTAAGTGTGTCCAGAGACTATACGAAGCGGAGGAAACGGGTCGCTTTCCCCCAGTCTTTTCCAAGATCCTGTTCAGTGCAAACATGCAAAAAAGTAGAATAGTTCAAGGTGTGTAAAGGAGTTGGGTATGCTCAAGAGGCACGTGCCCTCTCCCCTAATTAAATGAGGCAAAATGCAATGGTCTGGATATGACAGCAGATTCAATTTCGTTCGCCTCTCCATCAATTTTCTGTTTAATGTCACTGAGCTCCATTGTGGAAGAAGAGGACGCGTCATCCAGCCATAAATTTGTGATTATAGAGGCTCGAGGAGGCAGTTGGCTCTATTCGGACAGATTTGCTCCGTACCTTCAGATAGATCTTCAACAACCAGAAGCCATTCAAGTGGTCTTTTAAATACCGTTTAAGCTTTAAAGACTTTTACCGGACTAGACTATGATTAAGTAGTCAGGATAAATTAAATAGCCTCTATTTGTTTTTCCAAAGGCTGTTAAAATTTGTTAGGTGGCTCTGCACAGGGAAGGAACACTTCAGACGGCTTTTTATCACAGATCTGAATCCAGATCACTGGTGCATTTACCCAATTTTTGCATAAATCAGTCAATCCTTATTCAAAAAATATTTTCTATCCGGATGGACTTCCATTTTTATAGGTAGGTGTTTTCTACTCATCTGATTGTGATTTATCGCAGCCATCAGGACTTTTGCAGAAGTATTTAGAAGATCGTGGAATACATGTTTGTTTATGTCCATTTTTAAAGAGGGTATATGGGTTGTCAAAATTAATTACGGCTTTTTACAAGGTTACAAATACACTCTTCATGTTAGATGCACCGTTCGAACAAGAACTATTTAGCGGTCCGTGAAAAGTGACTTTTATAGCTTTTTTAATAATTGCAGCCTATTTCTAAAACCGGTTTTACACAGGGTTTGAATTCGAAGGTTCAAAGCTTGAACAACGTACTTGTATATACATTTGATATGGGGATTTTATAAAGATACTAATGAGTTATATCTCGGATGATTTTATCACTGTTTATTGGGGGTACAAAAAACACGCCATTCTGTGTATAGGGCCGGAGCCTATTTAATTGTTCTGACTTTTTCATTGTTCGTGCTGCACTCTCAAATCCTTTGCTTAACAAAAAATATAGATTTTTCTAACAGGTAGAAATTATGATAAATTAAATATATTTTATTTAAACTTTTTCTTTTTCCTGGTTTTCGTATGTATGCCAAATATGTATACTTTTAAAAGCAACGTAGCCTATTCTTCTCTACCATAATCGTTCAGTCATTAAGTCATTCATTCATTCGAATTTAGTCATTTGTGTTATTGCTTTGCTCACCAACGCTACTGGGTCACAAGGTCAAAACATTGTTGCTGCTGAACGAAACATGCAGTGATGCTGGATGGTTTTATATTATTTCAGTCAGTTTGGATTGAGCAATTCGTGAAATTTAATACTATACATTTGTCTATACAACCAAATTAAACTCGGAATGACTTATTTTTGTTCTTATAATAAATCAGCATGTATCAAGGGCCTGGGCACTCAAGGAGGGACACTGAGACGTCGATGTCCTACTTGTGTCGCTGATGGATAACAACGTGTAACACATTGAATACATACCTGTGAGAGAAACTGTGAAGATTTGACACCCACCAGGCTGTGATACAAGCATATAGGCCTATACTCTACATACATCGTAGGCTACACTCGGATCAAGACAGGACCGTGTCCCATGTCAAACCCGAGTGGGCCATTGACAATCCCTTAAAAACATGTGGCTGAGCCTGAGCCATAACCTTAAGGATTTATTTGAATCTTTACATATAGACTCAATTTCTAAGGATAATACAAGCGGTGTCGATATATACTGCACCATGTGACTACAGCTTTCGCAAGATTTCATATAATGTATTTAATTATGGTTGTACTACTTTGTTTTAGATTTATGGCAGCAGAGAGCAATATATCAGCTCACAGCCATTCCACTGTATGTGAATACCTATTACAGTTTTCTAACTTGTATCTTGAACAACGGTACAATATGAAGATTACTTGAAATAGGTATTAATAATTTTATTCACTAATTTTCTACTAATTAGACCACTCATCCGATTAAATTTGAGAGATAGGCTTAAAGGAGACATTTTACGAATTATAGAATTTAAACTGAGGTGTTTATAAGACAATCGTATTAATGAAGCACTATGGGGGGCAGTCGTCAGTTTCTTGTTCATTATAAATGGGTCAGTCAAGAATTGGTGCGTAACAATGGCATAGATATTTACTTCCCGTTCATCTGCGCTTTTTGTGCTTTTGTTGTATTAAGACGGTTATAGCAGAAAGTTTCTTGAGTCGTTTTCGTTTTAAAGCAACGTTGTGTTTTTATTTAGATTTTTGTATTTTGTTACATGTATTTACCTCTCTATATTTTGACTTCTAGCTTTTACAATAAAACAGGTCGTAATGAGGTAGGTTTGTGCCATTTATGGGGGTGATCCAGTACTTCCCTTAATTGGACACAGATGGGCTTTTTCTATCGATAACACCATTCCCTGGAATTTATAAAGGGCAACTAGTCCGTATCCACCGTTATTGGGAGTTGTTTTTCTATCATTCACAATCTACTCCTATAGGCCTATACCACCCTAAACCTAAAGTATTCGGTTTATAGGGTTAAGGTTGGGGTTTTCAACCTCTGACTACATTTAACGTATCTTCATCGTTTCAGGTAGAGTTTTGGCTTCGGTGTCAACTGTATCTATCATGACTCCTCAAATAACTCCTACAATGATCTGTGCAATATATTTCGGCAGCGCTATGATTTCAAGAACTCGCTGCTCTTGCTGGTAAAGTTCTGGTCATCAACACAACACATCTAAATATTCTTATGGGTATAAATGCTTATTTATAACGTCAGTGTTTTACATACAAGTTTTTTTATTTCAGATACACATAGGCCTACCAGTACTGCAGACACAGGGCCTTCTAAACCGTTTGTCCAAGCTGTGTGTGTAGAGCGTGTACGCGTCCCTATTGCCTGACACTTACCAGAGGCCAAGTAATTTCACAAGAATTTCGCAATTATAATAGTTGCAAAATGTTCAAAAGTAGGTCCAAAGATATTTCACTTGGATATCAAATGCAGTAGCCTAACTTAATAATATAAAGGAGAGGAGAGGTCAGCAAATACCAATCAACCTAATTTCAATTATGTAGTGGGTTTATAACGCCAGTGTATAGACTCAAATTAAAAATATTTTCAAGTTATTTGTTTTCAAGTCCTGTTGAGGAATAAAATAATTTTATGTTATTGTATCATTTAACATGAATGTGTAATTTTACACTACGCGTTCATGTTAAATTATACAATATTATTAACAACTAGCTAGCTACCACAATAAGCCATGGATTTTGGACTCCAATAAAACGATGTTGATTATATTTTATAATCGTGTCTCCCGTGCAATCTTTCGAGTAGACATCTCTGGCCGTTTTCCTGGGCCGTGAGCAAAATGAACGTCTTGACTGAACATGCTTCATTCTCATCACCAGCTACGGATTGCATTGTCACAATGATTCATCCAACGGACGCGTAGGCTACATAAAATCCCCTAACCTACATGGACGTGTAGGCGCATGTAAGCACCGTTTAAACATTTGCATCAGAGTGGGCTCTGAATTCAGGCGTCCTGTCTGGATTATTCTATTGCCAATGGCAGACCAGGGCGATCTCGCACTATCTAAAACTGGTCTGCAACTTAGGCCTGACAATAACTGGGTCTCTGCGCACCCTTGGCCTATACGCTGGTGACAAACGCCCCGTTCCGGTAGTTTGAATGTGGCTGGAAGATGGAGGGAAAGTGTCAATCAGAGACGCTTCATTGATCACGGACAATGCCGTTCGCGGGACTGGTCTGTTTCGAGAGCAATCAGTCACTCCGCATTAATTATCCCCGCGTCCCACAGTAGGGCAGCTCGCGCTGGCACACGGACAGTGTGTGTCTGTTTGTGTGTGCGTGAGTGAAAAAAAAAAAGAGAATGTCTGTAAGTGAGCGCGTGGGGAGAGAAGGAGATTTTGTGTGTGTGTGTGTGTGTGTGTGTGTGTGTGTGTGTGAGAGAGAGAGAGAGAGAGAGAGAGAGATAAAAAAAAAGTCACCGAGTTTGTGTTCAAGTATATGTGTTTATGCATATTTAGACGAGCCTGTATGCGAGAAGAAGAGTGCATTGCTTGTGTGTTAATGTGTGTTTGCATGGGCTTCTTGTGTGTGTTATCCGTACACCACTAAAAATGCACCCCACCCCCACCTTTCAAGTTGCGAAAAGGAGCCAATAAAAACCCAACAATAAAAGGGTCTTTCTTGTCACTAAATAAATTAAGTGCCGATATCTGCTTAAAGCGCTGCGCCTCTTTGTATATTGCAGAACAGAATTATTTATTGCCCCAGTGTTATTGCTTTTTTTTCCAGCATTTATTTTATTTTATTTATTTATTTTTTGTACAGGAGGGTCGACGGTAGGGCATATCACACTCGCTGTAACAAATACTGTAAAGTTGGTTAACACAATGACTGGGTACTTTGTCATATTAAGAGATTCTGCTTATGAGTCGTTTGCATACTTGATTTCATACTTCTGAGGCCAAATTTCTGGTTGAATTTGATTTACAGTGGCATTTTTCTTTGAGGACTGGCCTTATTTCTCTCTTTATCTGTCTTTATATTTCCTTTACAACAAACCCCAAGCCTATAGGATCATAAACAATTTAAACATTAATGGAATGATTTATTTAACTGTTGATTATTAATTGGTTCCACCTTGTGGAATGCCTTATCACTTCATTTAAAGTTAAATTTAAATTTAAAGTCCCTGTTATTATGTAGTTTTTTTTTTCAGCCCAGTTTTTATCTATAAAGTATAGGCATATGTAGATAAAAATATGTAGACCTAAATGTAAAATATTCATTTAAGGAGAAGCCTTTTTCAATATATGGTATCTAATATAGCAGTGTTCTCTGTATTATACTATTCATTAGGCTACATGTGTTTTCTTAAGCAAATATTAAAAATGTATTATTATCAACATCCAATATATATTTTTTTCGTGCTGTTAAATGGGATGGTGCTGATAACAAAAGCTTGTAGCTAGTACATGTTCATGAAATTACAGTTCTTTCAGTGGCCTAGCTGAAGTTGCCCTTAGGTTTGTGTGATGGTGGTGTGCAGAAGGTTTTCCTGGATGAAGTTTCATGAGTTGAAGTTAAAGAGATAATGAAGAAAGGAAAATAGCATAGAAAACCATATAAGAACAAAGACAAAAAAAAAGTTTTTGTTATTTCATATGTTTAATGATTAAAAGGAAAAAAAAACAATAACCGTTTGACAGGCAACATATTTTATAATTTAATAATAATGCATTTTAATACAAACATTATAATATAAACAACTACTAGAATAATTGAATACATTCTGTTAATAGTCATCTTTAGTTTTTCACTCATTTGTAGCCGAAAAAAGAACGGCATAACAGTTTCCGTATTAGAGTGTAATTGTTAGTTTATATTTTACGGCCATTTACTACTTACTGTTATTAAATATCCCGTCAAAATTAGAAGTGCAGTCAGTGTGAAGTTTTTGCATTTCATCGTAAAGAATCCTCAATACGCACTTGGTCGCTTTTGCCTTCATTTCCAGCCTTCTCCTGTTTTAGTCTATTTGATTCCATGTATTAGAATTATCATGTTGCTGTTGAATTAAGCGATATTAATCCGAGAATCTATACTTTAAATTTAATACAACATGTAATTTCCCCCTTTTTAACGCATTCCCTTTGATTAAGTCACTCTTGACTCTCCTTTAGCTTTGGGGCCAACGAGGTTCGCCTAGGGGAGGCCTTGAAACCGCCCCTCCTTATCTCCTTTCATCATCCAGCTCTGGGCCGCCTTGAAACCACAAGGCCAGTAATTGCTTTTTTCAGGCAGCCCAGTGCGGACTGGACAGCAGCCAATCAGAGCCTTGTTTACATTCTATGATTGACAGTGCTCTGGCAACACGCCAACCAATCAAACAATTTTCAGAACGAGGCCCAGATTTTTAACCCTTCCTTTGCCATTGCACCACAGTTTGAGTTTCAACTGATTATTTACCATCCTGATGTGTTCCGGGTTAAAATTGTTCATTTGACTGGTGCTTTGTTTCTTACCCCCTTAAACCTAACATCCAGTGAGGTGCTTAAAATTCAGTGATACTGTATAATTCACAAATTGGTTTAAAAAAAAAAAAGAAATGGAGAGATTTCATGTTTTTTCTTGATTTGGGGTTCATTTAGGCTACGTTTGGCTGGTGAGATGTTCAATTGCATGTTTAGTTTTGTTCAGTTAGGTTTTTATACACTAGAAGACATACGGCTGTCCCACAGTAGCTACATCAATTCATCATGGCAACGTATAATTTGTCATGTCTGCATAAAAGCTTGCTTTTCCTCATCTTAAAGCAGGGTGGAAACTCACATGTTGTGAATTGCGTTTCTTCCTTTGTTTGAAGTCATTTAAATAATGGTACTCTAGGCTGCATAAGTAACCATGTGGTCGTGCCTCACACTGAACTCGTTGCGAGACAGGAAAGCTCAAATAAAGCGCCCGCCGTTTTGTTTAGTTGATCCAGCTGACACGCCATTGGCTCAGAGCTCCATCCAATCGGAGCCACTGTTTATCCTGGGGAGCGCTGCACGAGCTTATTGACATGTAGGTATTAGACCAATGGGCGCGACTGCTCCCCCAGTCACCTCCCCCTCTTCTTCCTGAGTGGCACTAGCAGATTCAGGAAAGAGCCTCTGACTGCTGGTACGGGGCTCGATTCAGCAGAAGCTCTTACTACTACGGTGCATCTCCGAACTTGCACTGCACACGCACTGCAATCTGCAGACTCTAGGATGTAACCATTGCCATATGTTTTTATTCTGCTTCTGCTCTTTTACGTATTTTTGTCATGTTTTTTTTAAACCCATTTATTGTTTTGCAAGGAATAACTTACCAGTAAGTAATTCGTTTATATTGTATACATTTATGTGCGTGCAATAATAAACATTTGCCTTCAAGAGCTGCTCTTACTTTTTTAAGAACATCTGGCGTTATACAAAATGATTGCAGGGGGGTGAAAGAAAAATATCCATTCATTTTCATCCGACTCTATTGCTTTCCTTGAACAATAATAATAATAACAACAATAGTTATGACATCCACAACAAAAACAACAACAATAATTGTACTCATAATCATTCATATAATAATAGGAGATCTGTAATTCCGAACTGCGACCGATTTACCGCATTATTCTGAATAGAGAAGGAATTGTATTTAAGAGCGAAGACCTTAGTGTCTTATTGACTGAATGGATAAAATACAAGTGTGAATAATTACTTTTTTTTTTAAAGACATGCATTTGCAAACTGCTATGCAATGGACGTGATGGCAGAAGTACATACGCGCTTTTACCTTTCTACAGTTTACACGTAATGAATATTGGGTTTATGAAATTACAACTGACCCATAGGCTTGTTAATTAAATCTTAGTTTTATAGGCTTTTATTATATATACATATTTTACACTGATATACCATGATTCATAAAATTGTCTGGCTTTTATCAGAGCTTAAAAGGTCATTTCCTACCACTCAAATCCTTCTTTAGGAAACCTGTTCTTTCATGCGTTCCTCCTCACCTCCCATCCGTCCGCCGAGCCAAATCTAATAGATCTCAGATCACAATAAATGGTAAAATTTCGGCTTTGGTTACTAGTGGGAGGTTACTGCGTTCAAATAGGCCTACCCCATGGTTTAGAATTTGTGCCCAATTTCTTTTAATGATGCCACAGACCTGATAGGCTACATGTTTGCTGAAATGTCCTTTGTCAGCGCAAAAACGGTGCACTACATTTAATTCTGTACTTCAGAGAGCTTATTCTTTAGGAATTTCATCTAATGGTCATTATTTGAGGATATATAGTTGCACGTCAATTCATTCACTGTTCTATAACCTCTCTCTCTCTCTTTTCAGTTTTTGTGTTTGTAATGAGAGCGGTTAAGGGCTTCAGCAGTTTCGCCCTGCAACCATCCTTACACTCCATACTGGGAACTTCCAACGTTTTAAGGCCTCGATCAGCAAATACGTTGAAACGTCCAACAGACATTCAGCGTTCTGAACGTCAAATATCTGGAGATACCACCGTTAGTCGCAGCAATGGACGTACACTCTTGGTGTTTTCAATGAAGGATTACCATTACACATCTGAAGGATACTAACGTGATACGATCTTGTGGATTTGCATCACTCACCCGTGTAACTGGTTTGTAATTTAAACTACATTTTATGATTTTTGTGTTGCAGAAAACATGACTGGGACATAGCCTACTTTTTTGGCCCTCAGAGCCAAAACTGTGCTGAATGCAAGACCTAAGCGAAACTCTTAACGGGATTATAACATCTGGGTGGCGTTCGGTTCGGTTCTTGTGGTTTCCCGCTCTGGATTTCGGATTTATCGTTTTTTTATCGGGATGGAAGGCCGGGATTTCGCTCCTCCGCCGCACCTTCTGGCAGAGCGAGGCGCGCTGGTTCACAGAGGCGCCTCGAGGATCACTCCTGCCGGGCACACGACTGTGCAGCATCCCGGTCACTTTCAGCCTGGGAAATATTACCCCTCACACATACCGATGCCTCCACATTCAGGTAAGTGATATATGTTTGTTTTCCCCTGTCGATAAGTCAGTGCCTTTAAAACATACTTTTAGCAGATTAAAATTGCTTAACTTCACAGCAGCGCATTGACGTGTAATTACATATACTTAATTTTATTGGGAAATGAAGGTCTTTTTGGAAATAAGCAATTGCTACGGACTCCATAAAGTTAAATCTGACTGTATATTAGCGATTTATTGAACAGTTTACTTGCATAAACTCTGACATGAGCTGCGAAAGGCTGGTTGTTTCTAGTTTAAAGCAGTGCAAACAGTATAAGAAAATAAAATACCACAACTGAGAGTATTATTGTATGACACTAATTTATATTTGTTCTATACATTTATTTCTGATGATTAAATGAATATACTGTTACTTTATAGCTGGATTGCCCTCTTTGTTTCGCGCTCATTCAAACATCTAGTTTTCTTTGACAAAATAAGTTGTTTGGTAGTATCTAAAGCCCCATGATTTTCTGTTAATTATTAGGGTGCATACTTGAGCGGTTTGCTGCCACAGCTGCTTTAAGTTAATAACACAAGCTTTGGTGTGTGTGTGTGTGTGTGTGTGAGAGAGAGCTGTGGTTCGAGAAGTCTCCAAGATTAGGGTCAGTAGCTCTATCTGTGTGTGTGTGTGTGTGTGTGCTAAAAGAGGCGTCTGTAATACCAGAACATCCAGTTTCTATATTGAGCGGTGATGTGACGGGGTGCGAATGAGTTGACAGTGCATGCATTAGATTTAACAAGTGTCTCCAGCATTCAAAGTACCTTTGGGATAGAGGTACACTTTGCATTTTGGTTATTAATGAGATATAAGTTCATATATATGTGCACATGAATGCTTCAGCTTCTGTTGTTAATCGCAGAGAATATCACATTTTGTACGTAACATTTTTTATTTTTTTATTTTATATATAGCTAACATTGGTTGACATAGCCATCCTTTTGGCTGATGTGTTGTTTTAAAGAATGTGTTCAGCAGTTTAGTTCTAAACAATGAATTAAACTCCCTTTGGTGTTGTTTTAGTCGGTGTACTTAAATATAATTTTTTTAATTTTTTGCATTATTTTACAACATACTGGGAGAAAAGTAATTTATTTAAGTTTTAGATTTTCCTCTGTTTGTTTGCATGGGATATAGGCTAAGCATTTATATAAGCAGATATTAGTAGGCTATATATATTTCCTTCCCCTTTTCTGTGTATAATTTTTTCTCTTTATTCTGCTTAGTATTATTTATTTCTGCTTAGTTTATCAATTATTTAATATATATTCCTCTTCATTTAAATGTATTATTTCAGACAATCAAAAGTCATTGTAAATGTAAAAGTCATTTAATGATTGTGAAAATAGCCTACGTAAGAAATGCGTTCTGGTACTCTTTTAGCCAGTGCTACACTTTAACTGTTGGTTACAACCAACAGCAACCCGCAGTCTGTCACAGTCATCCACGTGTTCGTTTGCCCCTCACCCTCGGCGTTACAGAGTGATTTTGTAGCTTTGTGCCATAGCAGTCATGTTTCTGCAAAAGCAGTGGTCTGTGCTGTCAAGCTTTGGTCGGCCTTCTTTCATATCACTTCCTCTCTCGCTTCTGTGTGCCTTGAGTCCTGATTTAACAATGCTGTGTCTGTGCTGCTGTTGATCCTAACCTGTCTCACCTCCCCGTCCACTCGTTCCTCTGCGGTGCAGCCCTGCTCCGCACCGAGGTACTGCTGCCCCCAGGCCATTCGCCTTTGATAGGGCTTGTAGTTTAAATTAGTGCGTTCGCTTGAGTCTAGTTAGTATCTCTCTTCCTTGCTCTCTCCGTTTCACTTGTGCCTGTCTCTGCACTATCCCTGACTTGTAACGGATCACTTTTATACATATATACTAAATTAATTACAGCGTTTTTGGACTTGATTTTGATTTGGCTTGAACGTTTGTTTTTGATTCCACCTTGGTCCGAAAACTTCCGAAATGGCATGCGATTCCTTCACTGCTCCAAAATGGAGTAAAAGAGTGAAAGTGACTAAAAGAGAGAGAGAGGGAGAAGAGGAAAAAGAGCGGCTGAATGTTTCCACCTGGTTGGTAATCTGGCCCAATTACCTCTGCTTGGTAGCACAGAGCCTGGGGTGTTCCATCGCCACTCACTATGCCTGCCAGCTGAGTGCTGTGCGCGAGTGTACGGCGCTCTGTGTATGTGTGTGTGATTCGGCAGAGCCTAGTTGGCAGAAGGAGACCAAGCGCCCTGGCCCGACTGCACCCATCACCGCTGCCCCCTCAAACAATGCATCCGCACGTCATCAGTGTCGGCAGAAAATCATTTATTAATATTTGATACGTACACCTTCTTATGTGCACCTATAAAATATGTATTACTCGCTTCAGCGCCCGGAATATCATCACTTTCGATGCCTGTGACTATTGATCAGGGCCGCGTTTCTCAAAAGCACGGCTGTGCAGTTAAAGTCATGAGATCAGGCCAACGTGGTGCTTTCCAAAAGATGCCGAAGCTCAGCTGAATGCTCACCTGCATTCATCTAAAAATAGTTCTGTCATAATTTAATCTTTTATAATTTACTCACCTTTGTGTCATTGCATTTATGACATTTTATGACATGACTTTATGACACATTTTTTTGTCCACATATACAATGGAAGTTAATGTAGTCTAATTTTGACTTTAATTGTAAGGATAAAAAAAAAACATTCTTCAAAATCTTTTGTGAAAGTCAGTTTTAGAACACATTAAAGTGAGGAAATGATGATAGAATTAAAATCTTAAAGCACTGAATATGTTATTTTAAATCTAGCTTTGGTTACTAGCTTACTTAAATGAATGTGATTTTCTTTAAATGCTGACAAAACATTTACAAACAGTAAATTTACAAAAAGTATTTACAAATAGGCCTACTTTTTTTAATGCAAAGCAGGAGGGTTTAAATGAGGAAGTGTGAATGCATGCATGGCAAGTCAGACATGCACATGCACCTATTATACACCTGACATATGATATGGTGTTTTCACACCAAATCTGAAAATTGTCACCCTTCCAACTTGGATTTGTGCAACTGATACTTGAGAACCGAGAGGGTTAAAAATTGCTCAATGGGAGGGCTTGTAATATGCACACAGACACAATCGCACACAAACGCACATAAGCTAAACTTAATAACGGGTGCAAGCAAATAAGGGTCAATAGTCACTGACGCACACACACACAGTTCAACTTTTAAACCCTGGGTTCATCTGCTGTGCATTGGATCAGCACAACAATGAGGAAGTACTCTGGGGCACCATGAGCTACAGAGCTCATTTATACAGCTGTCAGACTCTTTCTTTCTTTCTTTCTTTCTTTCTTTCTCAGTCTCCTCCTCCTCTTCCTTTTCTGTTTCCTACTGGCTCACATTTTCACAAGAAAACAGCCCTCCTGACTCATCAACATTGCTGAATGGATTTCATCAGTTTAACACCCAGCTATTTTTTTCTCTTCTCATTTTATTATTGTTTTGTTTGGCATGCATATGTGATTATTTCAGCTATCTCACTCATTTTGACACATTTCCTTTAGGGTGTTACACATTTCTTCTCTGAAACTTGTAAGGGCTTTCTTCAGTGCTTTGGAAATTAGTTTATACTGCAGATTAAAATACACTGTACGTTCCGGTTGATTGTGCATTAAAACAGCCATGTTTAAGTGTTTTAAATTTGTGTGAATAGTTCTGATCTAAATCAAGGCCTTATATTTATTTATTTAGACTTTTTTTATTTTTATTATATACATTTTATATATATTTTTTATAATTTAATATTAAATTTTTTTGGGAAAAATTATTTTCATATTTTTAATTTATTATTTTATTTAACAATTTACAACAAACAATTTATTATGTCTGTTTTTTTATGTCAAGTATTCTGAAAAAGATATTCAGATATTTCATACACTGACCCGGGCCAGCGACTATCTTTTTTGTTGAGGCCTGTAAATTCACCAGTTTTGTGCGGGGTTTGAACAGAATGTGTTCTTTCTTTCATGTGTACGTGTGTGTGCTTGCATGCTGCTTACTACATCCTGTGAGCTACTTTTCATTGTGACACCTCGACTGATGGACTCAACCACCACAGCATATTATAACCATGTGGGGAATCTCTCTCTCTCCTCCCGCACTCTTTTCCTCACACTGTCTCATGCACTGCTGTCGTTATTAAGTCCAAACTTTGACTCGGCCTGCAGCCAGCATTTGTAAATGAGAAACAATTTTGGGATTTGGCTTAGAAAATAAAAGCCCTCCACACTGGCTTTGATGTCTGATAGTAAGAGAAAAGTGACATTTTAAATAGGCTGCAAAAACAAAACCTTGAAAGTGTTTCCATTCTGTGGTGAGGATGTGATTGGAAGAGGAAACTAGTGACAGGCATGACTGTGTATGCTAGGAGGAACTGGGAAATCCATTTCCCCCCCCTTTTTTTTTTTTGGATTGTGGGTGTGTTCTGAATCATGTATGCTGTATAATTTCTGTGTGTTTGTGCATGTGTGTGCATACAGTGATCAATAATCAGTCAGTCTGTGTGTCCTCAACAAGGTCGGATCGTCCCGCCTTGGCGCGTGTAATTTCACAGTTGTGCTGAGCTCATCACCATCAGATACTTAGATGATATCAGGCAATATCATCAAGGATTTTTATGATGCAATGGGATCTGATACCTGTATGTACCAGGTGCACACACACACACACACACACACACACACACAAATACACACAAGCTCTCCCCATTCAAGATCCAAGCAGAATCCGACTACCTTATTCATGCAGTTATCATTTAATACCTTTTTTTTCTATGCTTTTCACTATTTTGCATTATTAAACATATTTTATCTTATGGTTCATGTGACTATTATAAAAGGCACATTGTATATTTCGATATTTGGGTATCTTGAGCAGTATGTGATCACGCGAGGGTGGGATACCACACAGCAAGACGAGCGCTCCAAATGTATGCAGAGCCTTCATTAAATATACATAAAGCATGCTTTTTAAGGACACGTCGGCTTCCACACCAGTAAAGAAAAAAAGCACAAAACAAAGATTAGCATCAGGAATTCAATATTAATCAGTCTCGAGGGACACACACTCTCTCTCTCTCTCTCTGTTTTCCTCTCTTTCTCCTCTCTCTTGTTATAGCGGAGGCTTTAATTCGAGAGGGACTTGTTGCTTTCGAGCCGCATGTCTGAATATTTTCAATGTTCTCTGATTAAAACAAAACTCCGGTTGACGCGTCGCCTTTGTCTTTTGGCCTGTGCATTGATTACTTGTAGAGTTTTCCTTGCTCACTTTCATCCCTCCCTAATCGTCTTCCTGAATCTTTTTGTTTGCATTTTTATTATTATTATTTTTTTTTTCTTTTAGGCAAGAACTTGCTTGTTTTTTTCTCTCTGTCTCGCTCTCTCTCTCTCTCTCTCTCTCTGTCTCTCTGATTAGTGTTTCTCAGACTCAGCAGGAGGTTGGCTAGCTGTGGGGGAAGACAGTGCCATGACCACTGTGACCACACAGTCATGCCTGAACACGGAGCCAGCCTTCCATGCATCCCATAATAGCCTCTGTTCTATTTCTGGACTCCGGCCTTGCCATTTTTACCCAGAATGCACAGAAAAACGAAGCCTTATTTGACCACACGAATTCTCAGCTTCACTCCTCCCACAAGTCAAATTCTGTGAAGCGAACAACATGTCAAAACATGAGGGTCTCATTCTAACAACCTATAAGAGTCCTCCCTCTCTGCACCACTTCGGCCCCTAAAATGCATCGATTTAACACTAAACTGCTTAAACGGATGCAGTATGGCTTGGCTTGCCTGCTTTGTTCTGTCCAGCTGGTGCAGCTGATCTCCGGTCAGGTGTACTGTGTGGTCACAGTCGGCTCAGTTAGGACACAAACATGCTCAGCGGCTATCAGCATGCAACATAATAACTTTGATTTGGATTGAAGAGGAATGCATGACTACATACAGAGGGGCCGTTGACAAGGAAAAGTGGTGTGTCAGTGTGTGGATGTGTGTGAAAGTCTATATGAGCCTACCCTTATTATAACTCTTTTCCCATAAACAGATCTCTAGCTTTGAAAATGAATTGGCTAATGCCAGTAAGCTTGTTTATTTAATTACTTATGCACATTCAGACCCACACACAAACATATAAGTGTATTGGTTGCCTGGTGATAATAGGTCTGGGCTGGCGACCCAAACAGGTGTGATCCCAGATAGGGGTGACCCCTGAACTGCAGCAATACTAAGAATCATGGTGCACTTAGGCAGGGCAGTTACCCTGAGCTTGCTCCAGGGGAATTGTCCCTGTAATTAATGTACTGTAAACAGCTTTAAATGAAAGTGTCTGCTTATTGACAAGTAAGCAATTATACAGCAAGTTGATTTTTTAAAGATGATGCAACTTATAGGATTGGCCCACATGAGAGCGCGTGCTGTTATTAGTCTCTCCTGAGTCAGAGTTTGCAGGGCAGAATGAGACTCGGGGCTGCTGGTAATCCCTCTCTGGTTTTGGAGTTTCTGATACTGGTTGGTTAGAGGGGGATTAGAGGACTTCATCATTCACTGGACCCCAGAATAGAGGTGTGGATCAGGGTGAGAAGAGAGAAAAAGGAAAGGAGAAGAAAGGGAAGAAGGAAGGGAAGAAGAAAAAAACCCCCTGGAAAAGTAGGGGAAAGACAAGAAAAAAGACAGTAAGGAAAGAACAGGAGATAACTAACACATGAATAAAAAGGATGAAAGGAAAGTAAGAAGGGAAGAAAAGTAGAAAGAAAAGAAGAATGAAAGCTAGGGAAATTAAAAGAAAGAAGAAAAGAAGGAAGGGACAAACTGTCAGGAAAGGTGGGATAAAGGAAAAAAGAAAAAAGAAAAACTGGAAGGAGGAGAAAGGTAGACAATGGAAGGAAGACAAGGAAGGAAGGAAGAAGGAAGGAGAAAACAAAGGAAAAAGGATATTTAGGAAATGAAGGAAAAGAAAAATAAAGGAGTCAGAAAGGAGGTGGAAAGAAGGACGGAAAATAAGAAGCAAAGAAAAGAACGAAATAAGAAAGGAAGAAGGAAAGCAAATAGAAAGAAAAAAGGAAATAAGGAAAGAAAAGGAGAAAACAAGGAAGATGAGAACAGTAGAAAGAAAATTAGGAGAAAGCGTAGAAAAATGGAAGGAAGACTGGACAGGAAAGAAAGAATGAAGAGGAAACAAAGGAAGGAAAAGATAGGGATTAAGGAAAAGAAAAGGAAATGAGTCAGAAAAGAGGTGGAATGGAAAGAAAGAAAAACGAAGGAAAGAAACCAAACAGAAATTAGGAGAAAGGAAGAATAATTGAGAAGAAAGGGAGGAGGGATGGATGGACAGGAAGGAAGGAAACGGGGAGGAATGGAGGAAAGAAGAAAGATAAAGACAAGAAAGGAAGAAAGCAGGTGATATATGTGTGAATATAATGTATACGTGAGTGTGTGTGTGTGTGTGTGTGTTCTTTCCACTATGGTTTATGCTTCAGCGAGAGTGCTGATGTCATGTAGACACTACCAAGATTAAAGTGCTGCACCCGCTGTCTGGGGTGTAAACACTGCCGGCACATTAAACACTGCAGAGAGAGAGAGAGAGAGACGGTGGGACAGGGTACAGGGAACCATGTAAATGAAAGACAGAGACGGTGACAGAGAAAGATAGAAATAGCAAAAAATGAGTAACAGAAAGTGAGAGTGTGGGGAAAGAAAAAGTGTCTGATTAATGAAAGGGAATGCTGTGTAATGACTTAAAGGGTTCACTGCAATGAGCAGCAGTGCATGTTCATTAATGCGAGGAGCTCTGATCACGGATTTGCCATTCCTTCTTCTCTCCTTTCACAGCATTTGCATTGTTTTCACTACAGCACTGTAATTATAAGATGCATTTACATGAGACACGTCAATGTAACAGTGCTTTTGCTGCAACAAGAGCCTCATGCATGCTGCGCAATAGATTATGGCATTCATCAGGCATATTTTGATTTGATAATTCTTGTATTCCTGTTCTTGTCCTTCAAATCAACATCCTGCATCTGATTATGAAGGAAATAAGCAGTTCTTAGGGAGCTGACGGAAATCAGGTGAAAATAAAATAGCCACATAAATAATTTGCCTACAGTTTAGAGATTCTGTGTTTGTAACGATAAGGAAAATACTCATCCGCTTACCTTGTTTTTTCCTCATAGTTTTGTCTTTGAGCTCAAGTTTATTCCTCCCAGAGGAACTTTTCAGTGTCTTTTTAGCTCATTTTAGTTCTCAGTTTGGTTTAAAGGGGTCATATGATGCGATTTCATTTTTTCCTTTCTCTTTGGAGTGTTACAAGCTCTTGGTGCATAAAGAAGATCTGTAAATTTGCAAAGACTAAAGTCTCAAATCCAAAGAGATATTGTTTATAAAAGTTAAGAGTCAGCCACACACCCCTAAAACGGCTCGTTCGAACACGCCCCCACATATCTACCACACTATGTGGGAAGATTTGCATAACACCGCCCAAATGTTCACACAAAGAAATAATGTTCTTTTTAGCAGCATCATATGACCCCTTTAACTGAAGTGTCAACTTTGTGTCAGATATAAAAAAATTGACATAAATTAATAGAATAGAGCTATGATGAATGAAGCATACGGTACTGTTCAAAAGTTTGGGGTCTATAAGGTTTTTTTCAATGATTTTGAAAGAAGTCTCTTATGCTCACTGTAGAATACAGTAAAAACTGTAATATTGTGAAATATTATTACAATTTAAAATAACTGTTTTCTATTTTAATATTTTAAAATGTAATTTATTCCTGTGATAGCAAAGCTGAATTTTTAGCAGCATTTACTCCAGTCTTCACTGTCACATGAACCTTCAGAAATCATTCTAATATGCTGATTTGGTGCTCAAGAAACATTTCTTATTATCAATGTTGAAAACAGTTGTGCTGCTTAATATTTTTGTGGAAACTGTGATACATTTTTTCAAGATATTTTGAATCTTGAATGGAAAAAAAGAAAATTCAAAATAGTTTTTATTTTTGTAACATTGTAAGTCTTTACTGTCAGTTTTGATCAGTTTAAGGCATTCTTGATTGATAAGTATTAATTTCTTAAAAAAAAAAAAAAAAAAATCTTACTGACAGTGATGTAGCACATAAAAAGTAAGTTATGTCAAAATTTTCATTTTTGGGTGAAATATCCCTTTATCTCAATTTGCTAATCTGAATGCTTTCTGGGAGAAACAAATGAGATGCTAAACAGATCTAATTTAGGATTTTTCTTTCCTACAGGTCATTATGAACATCATATTAAACCTGTCTGGGGTTTTCTGCTTCTTGTACATGTGCATGAACTTGTGAAAATACATGTTTGTCCGTATGTGTGTGTTTGTTTGTCTCAGTGATGTATGTTGTGTGCGTCTGTCTGTATTAACGCTATGAGTGTATGCGTGTCATGCTGGCTCCAGTCGCCAACGGTTATCAAAGGCCTTGCGGGTGCTGTGTTGTCTCTCAGGCTTTACGGTCCTTCCCTCAGCACGTCTGGCTGGGCTGGCCTGTCCTCTATCATGCCTGCCAGATAGTGGCTCCTCTATGCTGGGCTTTGTTTGGAGGTCAGGAGCCTTATACACAGCTGTGGACACAACACAGAGGCAGTCAAAGTCCCACAGTCCTCCCCTATCATCTCCCCCTCACACAAACGCACACACATACACACGCACACACACACACACACACACACACACACACACACACACACCAACCCACACACACACACACACACACACACACACACACACAAATACGCTCAGGACATGGAGCCAGTCCAGCCTGATGAAAGAGGGAAAGATGTGAGGTGTGAATCGAGGCTATAGTGAGTCCACATCTCGGGAGCCAGGAGCACTGCTCTTCTCGCTCCTTGACGGATGTGACGGATGGATAGAACGAGCGCTGGTTTGTAGGAAAGTTAGTGATTCAGATCTTTTTAAAGTTTGAACTATTTTCATAAATTATCCCGTCTCATTGGGGCAGAAGAGTGTTTCAGCCAGCTGTTGCAGCGAGTAGACAAACACGGTGAGGCGGCCCAATGTTATGTTTCCACTGTAAAGACCATTCAATCAGTCTTTAATTCCCCTAATAGCCGAGAGACCGGCCTATGATTACACTTTGGCTGATACACACTTCCCTTTGGCTGTGATTCAGCTCTCCGTGTGACTCTGCAAGTTGTAGTTCTCTTTCACTCACTTCTTGTTCTCTTTCGCTCTCTTTCTCTGTCACTTCCAACTGTTAGTCTGATACTCAGTTTAAAGGTGCTGTTTTGCTAATATCCGCCTTGTTGTTAACTTCGTTCTCACACCCTCTTTCCAAAACTACTCGAATGTACTAAATGATTTACAGGCAGAAATGATTCTGATTGGCTAAAAAAGGACTTCCTTTCAGCCTAGGGCTGTCACCGAGACAGGTATGGCTTCTTTGGACAGCTATTTCAGCAAAGTCTGAGAGGCAATCGCATTTCATGCATCGTATTACAAATATTGCTTACAGCACCTTCAATACACTTTCTGTTTCATACTAATACATGTGCAGACAAACACACCTTTGTATTGCAGCCTTGATCCTTAACCTATAATCTGCAAAAGTGATTCAATTTCCTTTATAGTCACACATTCCCTCCCTCTGAATATTACTAATATTATTCCTGCTCATGCCTTTCACTTCGTTTCTCCTCCATCTCTCTGTGCCTTTATTTTCAGTACATGTCTCCTTGAGTTGTCGCACTTTATACTCTTTTAATAACTCTTTATCCTCTTTGTGGAGTATTGGTAAGAGCCATAAGTCATGCACTTCAGAGCCCCCCTCACCTCACTTGTGCAGAGAATTTCCAACATGGCAGCTGTTTGTTAGAGCAAGTGAGCAAAACCAACATTTCTACATAGCAAGGATATCAATGTGACACAGTCCACCTCAGCTAACAAACACACATTTAACATTCTTTTATATTCTTTTTTTTTGTGCATTTTTTGAGCAAATTTGTGCTATTTGTTGCAGATGTTGGTTCATGTGCACATACTGTACATCTGATGGACGTCTTTGTCTATTGTTCACTGTGAACACTGCATTTTAAGAAGCTAAGTAAAAATAGTCATTTGGCAAAACGCATCTCAAAAACCACAAGAATTTGCTGTGTGCACTGTTGACGAAAATTGCTGCCTGATGAATTAGGATAGTGTTACCAACCACAAATTTAAAATGAGCTCCCTTTTTGACATGTTTGTGTATAGTTTTTTATTTTTTATATTTAATGGTCTGGTTTTCATGGTCAATTCAAGTGTAGATGTGGGGTTAGAGAGAGAAAGAGCTAAATGCTCAGCTGTTGACTCTGGGTCAGGGTCTCGAAAGAGAGTTCTCACACTGGCCAGAGTCTTTACTACTGCCTTTATAATACAACGGGGAAATGCAAAGGTTAGGTTGAGGTCAGTAAATCGGCTGTGTTTACTCTTTTATGTTATTTTCTGTTCGTGTGATTGTCCAGGATTGGAAGGACTGTCTGCAGGCAGCTTATTCAGGTTCTCCTGCAGATCTTACAGGTCTGAGCTCACCCTTGCTCCTAATGAATCTTACTTTTTTCCTTATAGTTGGCTTATGTTTTGTTGGAGAAATCGTTTCTTTAGAGCTTAGTGGAACACACAGAGTCTCATCTTTGCTGCATTGTGTTTTCTCAAGGTTACAATGCTACAATAGCACTCCAATCTTCTCATTTTCAGAGGCGTTTAACCTCAGATCTGGGATCAGCCTTGCCTTTCCTCATACGGCGAACGTCGTTTCTACAGTAGTTCAAACAGGGGCATGTTTGTGGCCTCCAGGTCTGATCGAGAGGAAGTCTGTTTTCCTACCATTCGCTCTCTCTCCATTTTGGAGCCATGAGAGAAGAAAATGAAACACATTTATCTTGGGTTTCCCTGTTCTCTCAACCCTTCACGTGTCCTTCCTTCTGCTTTTATTTGTCGAACACACACATACAAAACCCCCCGGAACGATGCGCCCATGCAGCGCCGTCGATATTCAGAAGGGCCCTGAATGGATGGCTGGCATTTGCATGCATTGATTGAGTGCATGTTTGCCCAATATTTCAGCACAGCTGATGGCTTTATTAGACACATTGATTTAGAAGGCAGATAGATGGAGGTGGACGACAGGGAGGGGAATGAACAGAAGGGAATGAAGAAGGAAAGAGAGGGAACATTGTGACACACATGCTGAAAAAATGGAGCAGTTTGCATTGCTTTTCTGTGTTTCTGGCAAACGTGAAATAATAATAAATCACAAATAATAATATATAATAAATTCATTTTGTATTGAATCAAAAGGGCACACTGACGTTTAGATCCTCTATTGGTAAAATGTGCACATTTTGTGTTTATCAACTTGAACATTTAGTTATTGATTTCATTTATAAAGTTATTAATTGCATAGATATTATATTTGTTAGATTCATTTATAATTAATTTACATTAGAAAATATTAATTAAAAAAAGTCCACATTCCCATTGATTATTTGATGAACATTAATTAAAAGTCCAATGTCATCTTCAGTACTTGTGAAGTTTTTTTTTTTTTTTACCTTTAATGGCATTTCATACTATTTTCAAAAATTTGGTTAAACAATTATAAGAAAAAAGAAGACGTGAAAGAGAGGAGGCAGAGTGAGAGATGACTTTAGACAGTGAGAACTGTGTGACGTGTTGACATGCATGTGTGTGTGTGTCCTGAAAAGATCTGATTAGGAGGACGGTGTTGGGTTGTCAGAGGAAGCGGTGGACTAACGTGGGAACTCTCACCTTTTCACTGACTGCACTCAACTTTATCTCTCTCTCTCTCTCTCTCGCTTCACATTGTAGTTGAATGTGCCTCAAATTAGATTTTTTTCATGTGACACAGATCTGACACAATGTCTGAACAGCAAAAACCACATTCATTGCTACACTTTCCATTACCTTTTCACTTGTTCACGTTTACTTCTTTAGAACTATATCTTAAATGTTAATAATGAAAAAAATAATACATTCTTTAACTTTTTTAAATTACATTCTTAACCAGAGATTTAAACTAGGTTTCTATTTGTATGAGATAGCAATCTTTGAAACCAATCATTTTAAGTGATTATACTTTTTAGTGTACAAATGTATCCAGACCCTCAGTGCACTGAATAATGTTTCATGTTGGCTGCAAGCAAATTCTATTCTACACAAACACTCTTAAATATTAGTTTTAGAGCAGAACAAAATTTGAAGGAAAAAAAATCTTTGCACTTTTTATTCACAAAAATATGCAGCAACAAATCATTGATAAAAATAAGAAATGTTTCTTGAGAACCAAATCAGCATATTAGAATGATTTCTGAAAGATCATGTGAAACTGAAGACTGGAGTAATGGCTGCTGAAAATTCAGCTTTGCCACCAAAAGAATAAATGATATTTTAAAATATATTAAATAAAAAACGTTTTAAATAATTTTTACAGTATTTTTTTTAATCAAATAAATGTAGCCTGTTGAGCATAAAAGACTTATTTCGAAAACATTAAAAATCAAAAATCAAAAATGTACCCCAAACTTTTGAACAGTAGTGTATCAGGTTAGAGTGTTTTACGCATGCAGGTTTAAGAGCATCACCTGTTCAAACTGATGTCTGATATGGGTCACATTTAAAAAGTCATGTAAGCAACCACATGAAAAAGTGAACTTAAGCAGAAAATCGTAATTTGGGCTCTTTGGTTTGCGGTGTGAACACGTCCCCTCTGTCATTGTCTCTCTCTATGTCTCTTTTTAGCCCAAGCCGCACTGAACAATTCCCTCTAGAAGCAGCTCTTTCCATTTGATTTGAGTCTGCATGTGTGTTCAAGCCAAGCAGATGTGGTTTTTGGTTACACTTCTGTTAAAACCCCCCAAACGAAACTGCTGCCTTTTCTCCCTCCCATCACTTATTTTGAACATAGGAGGGCTAGGGTTTTGCCGTACCTCAGTTTTGGGGTTTCAGGCGTGCTTCACGCTCTCTTGCAGAGGCCAAATATAGAGGCTCGTTCCAGTGTGGGTGCAAGCCACCGCCAGACCAACCAGACTAGACCCCTCTACAACAAGTGCTGCTATTTACACTTTCCAACAGGAAACCAGCTGTGTGGCTTTAGCTTAGCAAGGGCTTTTTGAGTTTGTGTGTGTGTGTGGAAGAGAAAGTAAGGAGGGTTTTAATGTCATGCATGTGCATGTGCAGGTTAATCTCATATTGGACAGAAAGAACATTTGTGTGTGTGCATATGGGCTGTAATGAGCAGTTACCAATAGGCGTTAGAGAGCAGGAAGCTACATCACTCCCTGTGCTTCTCTGCATCTGCTTTCTTCCTCATCCTTCACTCCTCCTCATTTACTCTTACAATAGAGTGTCGTTGTTTGCAAAGCTGCAAAAACGTCCACTGTTTAGCGTGTGTGTGTGTGTGTGTGTGTGCACAAGTACAAATCATGGTGAGTACTTTCCTTTGACCTCTATTGTTTTTACACTGAGCTAATTTATACGTACTCCTATCCCTAAACCTAGCCCTCACAGAAACATTTCTGCACTTTTACATTTACATATTTTTATATTTAGATACTTAAAAAAAAAATTATTCAGCAAAGATACATTAAATTGATCAAAGTGACAATTTTTTTTATAATGTTACAAGATTTTTATTTTGAATAATTCTGTTCTTTTGAACAGAATAATTCTGTTCTTTTCTATAATAATAATAATAATAATAATAAATGTTATTTGAGCACTAAATCCGCATATTAGAATGATTTGTGATCAGGATCAAATTACATTTTCCTCCCAAGAAAAAATTACATTATAAAATATATTAAAATATAAAACAATTATTTTAAATTGTAAAAAATATTTCACAATATTACTGTTTTTACAAAATAAATGCAGCTTTGGTGAACATAAGAGACTTCTTTCAAAACATCAAAAAAATCTTACCAACATCAAAGTTTTGAATGGTAATGTAAATCACAGATTTAATTGCTATTGGTAATATACCATTTACATCTATTGCTTCAATTAAAACTTTTTGCATTACTTATTTATCTAAGTGATGACATCGTATGACTTTTGTTGTAAATAAAGCATTAAAGAAAGAATTTTTGCATTGTTAGAAAAAAGTATGTATTTATTTATTAAAATCTCTGATTACGAAAAAAAAACGAATAATAAAAAAGTAAAAAAAAAAAAATCTAATTTAGAAAAGGTTCTTTCTTTATCCATGTATTTTTCCAAACGGAGGTTTTGTCTTTCCTCCCCAAGTATAGTAAAGTAAACTTCCACATACTTTTTTTAAGAACCAGTTTTACTTTTAAGGAGATCCCCAGACACTCCCAAAAGGAGGTTTTGTCATATTTTGTTAACTTGTGGGAACAATAAGTCTCCAAAGTATTGCTAAGCAAACCCCCCCCCCCCCACACACACAGAAACGTACGCATGCTGAACATGGCTGAACATGGCTTCCCCCACAGTTCCTGTTGTTCCCGCAGTCTCCGTACAAGAAACTAATGAGTTGTAGGTACGTCTCTTCGGGGTCCACATTCTGCTTGTTTGACTCCCTTCAAATGTGAGTCGTGCTTTCGTTGGTCGTCTTTGCCAGCTCTGTGACAGATGCCAATGTCTGTTTGTGTCAGTATAAATACTGATAGTTGATTCTTGCGGCATGTTCAGACGAGTCAGTGTAATTAGGCTGCTGGATTATACCAGACTCACTACTTCTCCAGGAAGGAGGTGTGCGGCTCACCTACGTATCCAGCATCTGTGATTAAAGTTAGAATGCATAACTGCCATTTCTGGCAGCCTGTTATTGCTAGTGCTACAACAAACAACTTTAAATATCAATGTTATTCTGAAATGATGTCTCTGGTGATTGCTCTTAAACATTTGCGTTCTTCTGGAGCTGCAATTTGACAATTTGGTTTGTACCATATAGTGTATATAGTATATACTATAGTGTGTGTGTGTGTGTGTGTGTGTGTGTATATATATATATATATAGAGAGAGATAGAGATTTGGT